>NC_061060.1:2442709-2721486 GCF_021917145.1 Hypomesus transpacificus
CAGACGTGCTAGCTGGACCTGCCTGCGCTAGTACCGGCCGGTCCTCATTGTTTGGGGCAGAAGTACTCCTCAAGCTTCGGAGGAGTGTTCGGGAAGTCCAGAAAGATCCAGCAGAGAGATTGGGAGAAGTGTCTTCGTCTGACGCGCAGAAAGTCGTCTGCGACGTTTGTCGGTAGGGAAACAGGAAGTCCGCCAGCATGCCTGGCGAGGACGTTCTCGCCAACGAAGGACAACGAGTTTTGGCCGGTCACACCAGCATCATTACCACCCGTCTCTCTGCTCGCCAGAGAAAGACACTTCAAATGTCGTCCCACAAGTGGAATCTACTTAAGCGACAAAGAAAGTTGCCTCAGTGTGTCAAAGCTCAACGATCACAGCTTTGCTTTAACAGAAAGAAAGAGAGAGAAAAAACCCACAGACACATGAAGAAACAAACCCCACTTGGTCTTCAGCGTGTCCCAGAGGAACATGAAAACCAGCTTCACAGTGGGAACACAGTGTGTGTGGAATCACAGGGGTGCGATAAGACTGGGAGGGAAAGGGAATGGATGTGAATGCAGGGCCTGTTTTCAAAGGGCAAGTGCTGTAATCACAGGAGTCTGTGTGCGCGGGCAGCGGCCAGACCTGGAGCACTGTGCCAGTCTGCTTGGCTGGGAAAGGACGCCTGTGGCAGGCATGGTAAACCTCTATCTCTATCGCTCCCTCTCCCCCTTTCCCCCTCTCCCCTCTCTTTCTCTCTCAGCCCTGCTCCAGCCGCTGGCAGGCAGGCTGGTACACAGGGCCCAGGGCCCAGGGCTGGCTAGACCGTGCCCAGGCCCGGTCCTCTGTGACAGGCCTATGCCAACCAAACTGCACGGTGCCACGGTTGAGGTTCTGGAAGCGCGGGCTTCCAGTTTAGGAATGGGCCGACTGCAAGCTGATGATGGCCACAGATCGCTGTAGAATGGAATCCACAGTCCCATTCATAGAAATCTTTATTTACATCCATTCAACTTAACAACAGATGAAGAAACAATAGTGAGTGTGCTATTTGTATGAACTTATTTCCTTTGTTGTTAAAAATGCTTTAGGTCACTCTGTCTCTACCCTATATCTACCCTGTCTCTACTCTCTCTCTCTCTCTCTGCCCTGTATCTACCCTGTCTCTACTCTCTCTCTCTCTGCCCTGTATCTACCCTGTCTCTACTCTCTCTCTCTCTCTCTGCCCTGTATCTACCCTGTCTCTACTCTCTCTCTCTCTGCCCTGTATCTACCCTGTCTCTACTCTGCTCAGAGCCAGGTGGAAACACCTCGAGGGCCAAAATAAAGACACCTCAGTCATCTCCTCCTCACCTGGGACACCAAGCAACAGAGAGAGAGAGATAATTAGAGAGAGAGAAGATGAACACAGGGAGTGTCTGTCTCATCCTTTACTCATTAGTGAATGGAAACACACCATTCATCAGGGGACAGGTAGTTAATAATCACCCTCAATCATATCATGACGTCTCTCACTGAAGCGTCATTATGAAAATGAAGCTGCTATCGGAGTTGGGATCTCTGAGGAGACAAAGAGACCTTCTCATAGCCAGGTCCAGGGAACGGCGATGGGTCGACTGATTCACCGGGACGTCAGGGCCCACGGTCCCCTCAGCTCACCCCTCAGCTCACCCTGTGACATGTCTGCAGGGTTAGCAACGAGACGTGGGGACGGAGATGACCCCTGTGTCCTGAACCACAGGTCACACACACCAAGCCTAGTGTCTCGTACCTCAACTACAGCAGGAGGCTTTACAGAGTCATATAATCAGACGGGAAGGAGAGAACAGCCTGTAAACAGCCTGCTTTAGGAAACAGCCTGTAAAGACTGCTTCAGGAAACAGCCTGGAAACAGACTGCTTCAGGAAACAGCCTGGAAACAGCCTGCTTCAGGAAACAGCCTGTCAAGACTGCTTCACAAAACACACGCTCCTAATATTGAAGCATGCAGATGGTCGGGCTGTTCAGAGTGTGTGGGAGAACAGCAGGGTTAGGGTTGGGACGTTCTCACGCCTGGGTGAAGACTGTGGGAGTGGTGGAGAAGAAGTGTTGGGTCTGGAGTTTACTGTCTCTCTCTCTCCTCCCTGTATTCCTCCCTCCCTCTCTCTCTCTCCTCCCTGTATTCCTCCCTCTCTCTCTCTCCTCCCTGTATTCCTCCCTCTCTCTCTCTCCTCCCTGTATTCCTACCTCTCTCTCTCCTCCCTGTATTCCTCCCTCTCTCTCTCTCCTCCCTGTATTCCTACCTCTCTCTCTCCTCCCTGTATTCCTCCCTCTCTCTCTCTCCTCCCTGTATTCCTCCCTCTCTCTCTCTCCTCCCTGTATTCCTCCCTCTCTCTCTCTCTCCTCCCTGTATCCCTCCCTCTCTCTCTCTCCTCCCTGTATCCCTCCCTCCCTCTCTCTCTCTCCTCCCTGTATTCCTCCCTCTCTCTCTCTCCTCCCTGTATCCCTCCCTCTCTCTCTCTCTCCTCCCTGTATCCCTCCCTCTCTTCTCCTCCCTCAGGATGTCCTCGGCCCAGCTGAGGCTCCTGTGGGGGGCCAACGGATGGCGCTCCCCATGAACCCCCCCTCCCCCCCACCCCTCCACACACGCAGTCAAACATAACATATACACACACTTCCTCCACTGCATAATTAACACACGCCCCCCCCCCGCCCCCACCAACGCACACACCTACCAGGCCCAAACGAAACTACCCAACCCCCCACAGACCTGTGCCCAACTATCCCCCCTCCACACACACACACCACACATCCCCTTTCCAGCCCCCCCACCCATGGGTCACACTGTGAGCAGATAATTACACAGCAGGCTCTTCTATCTAAACCAAATAGGTTTCCTTAATAAGGGCCTGACCCTGGAGAAGTGTGTGGACTCACCTGCACATGATCTCGTGTGTAAGCAGCACCCGGCACATCTCCGGGTTCTTGTCCTGGCCCTCGTACAAGATAGCCTGGGGAATCACAGAACAGGCCTTTAGATCAGCAGCGGTCTGAGTGTCAGTCTAGCAGTCTGTCCAGCAGTGAACTAACACAAGTCTGCTGCAGCCCTGTCGGGGCTGGCGTGGGCGTGTGAACAACACCACGCTGGAACAACCTCCTGTCCTTCTCTGGAAGTGATCGTCACACAGAACCCTGGTCGAGAGGCTACGGAAGGCAGGAACCCAGAGGATGACGAGGCGAGACTGGTGACGGGGGGAGGAAGAGGAGGATGGGGAGGATGTGGAAGAAGGGGAGATGGAGGACGGGGAGGGGGAGAGGAGGAGGGGGAGGATGATGGAGAGGGCGGTGCACTGTTGTAAAGAGACTAGGAGCCCGCACGGCCCCGGAATCCTTCCCAGAATCCCCTGCCAGATGGCAGTCCGTAGCTCTGAGAGAGAGCAAGGCCCGCCCCCTGGGCATGCTTCCACCAAGCTGTCTTCCCCACCGCAAGATGACGGATGAGCATGGAGAGGTGAGGCCTCATCCTCTGTTCTCATCCTCTCTCCTCATCCTCTCTCCTCATCCTCTCTCCTCATCCTCCCTTCACACCGTCTCCTCATCCCCTCTTCTCATCCTCTAGTCATCCTCTCTTCATCCTCTCTTCATCCTCTCCCTCTCTCCCTCTCTCTCTCTCTCTCTCTCTCTCTCTGTCTCTCTCTCTCCCTCCCTCCCTTTCTCTCTCTCTCTCTCTCCCTCCCTTTCTCTCTCTCTCTCTCTCTCTCTCTCTCTCTCTCTCTCTCTCTCTCTCTCTCTCTCTGTCTCTGTCTGTCTCTCTCTCGTTCTCTCCCCTCTCTCTCTCTCTCTCTCTCTCTCTCTCTCTCTCTCTCTGGCTCTCTCTCTCTCTCTGAGGGGTGCACACACATGCCGTACACTCAGAGACACACAGGAAACACTGCAGCACAGAAACACACTTTCACTCTTCTTTCTATTTTTCCATATTTGTGTCTTTCTTCCTTCCTGTGTTCTCTCTCTTTCTGTCTTTCAGTATGACCACACACACACCTCACATACCTCCACCCACACATCTCGCTCCAGTGACCCGCCACTACCTCATCCACCTTTACAGTCAGGTGTCACCCCCACCCCCCCACACACACACACACACACACACACACACACACACCCCAAGGGGACAATACTTTTAGGATAACGACCACTTCTGCATTATTGATTCCACCCTGTCTCCTTCCCTCTATATTAAAATCCTCCAATTTGGCCAGGAGGGTAGGGGAGAGCAGGGCTGTGCGGGCGGGCGGGCGGGGGGGAGTGTCAGATCGATATTTATACATCATCATTTCTGATTCAAGTGGGCCCGTCCCTCCCCCAGACCCAGGCCAGGCTGGATGCTTCTGAGGGCCGTGTGGACAGAGGGGGGTGGGGATCTGGCACAAAGTCAGGAGGATGGCAGGACTTGGGATGTCGTCACATCCATCAAAACTGGATCAAACACTAAAGCTCGAACCAACTCAAGCTCGACTCAATTTTATGAAAGAAAACCTTTTCACACTGGCATTTAAAAACACTCCAGGTACGACAGCTGATTCGGCATCTACGGTCATTTCCCAGCATGAGAGGTTTTACCACGCAACACAGGCGATCAATCGACCCTCCCACCTCCTCCTGGCCTGTCTGTCTGCAGGCCGACATGACTGTCTGCCCCACTACAGTCTGTCTGCAGGCCGACATGACTGTCTGCCCCACTACAGTCTGTCTGTCTGCAGGCCGACATGACTGTCTGCCCCACTACAGTCTGTCTGTGGGGGCAGGGGCTGGAGGGAGGGAGGTTTTTGACTGGCAAGCAGAGAAAGCCTCCTCCTCCCCCCCCCCCCCCTATGTTGTCAGGATTATTGTCTCCAGGTTGCCGTGGCTGCAGCACATTAAGGGGTATTGATCAGTCTCCGTGGCTGGCGCTGTGTCGAGGACCTGGTTGCCACATCGACCAGTGACAGCCTGACACGGAGACACAGCGAGGGGGGCGGCGACCACGTCCACACGGGGATTGGAGGGACGGTAAACTACCGGATACAACTGTGGCGGAGATTATGGACTATGTTGGGCCCCAGCTTCAACTGTAAATTGTGAAGCGTTGCTTGTCTTGAGCTCAGCGATGTTTCTAACTGCCCTGGGGGGGGGGGAGGGGGGGGGGGGCGACAGGTACATGGACTGAGGTGAGTGTGTGACACAAGATAAGGGTTAGTTACCTGTTTTGTCATGGAGTCTATTAACCGTACGTACAGGTCCTGTTCTGTCCTGATCCCTGTAGAACACAGCAGAAACACAGTTAGATCCAGCATGGCCTCCTAGCATAGTTTAGCAGAGATAGTCTAGCTTTTGGCTATCAGAGCAAGACATACAACATACAATAGTTCCATGGTTAAAATCCGTAGAACCATATATCTCCATTAATACATTTTAATAAATATAGCCGACTATACTTATTAAATAATTCACTTGTTTATTATCTAGTGATAACAATAGTGACATTCCTTGAAATGCTATTTCAGGCTAATACACACACAAAAATATAATTGTAATGATGTCCTCTAAATGAATTATATTATTACGTGTGTCCCTATAGTGTATTTATGGTGTTTTTCATCTGTAGTGCTTGTCATGTAGACTAGACCGAGCAATACTAACCCCCTTCAGCAAAAACAAACAGAAGCACGCTCTGGAGTTTTTGGATTATTAATGTCGTACCCGGTTTAAACTACCGCGTTCACTGCACCCAACCCTGTCGTCAAACTGACTGTTCTCCTCAAGGATAACAAGGAGTTTGCATTCACGGACAAATTAAATATCAATCACAATTGCTTGTTTTTTATTAGCCGCACCGCGGTGGAGCATAATTGTGAAACCAACGTGGCAGGGCAGCGGTCGGAAAAAATCGGACGAAAAGAAACACCTGTTAATTGGAGACTTCAAAGAGGGTTGCCAAATTCTTGTTGCTTTTGCTAACTTCTAAATAAGTTAAACGTGGCATTTCATAGCCAAATTGTGTGTTTTAATGCCCAAGTCTGCTGTAATAACTATTCTCTGATGGTCAGCAGTGTGGGATTTTGGAGTCCTATCATTCCAGATGTCCTAAGGATTATCATATTCTACTTAAAAACGAGTTTACGTCTGTTTAATACCGTTTAATACAGTTCTCACTTAAACTTTATAAAGCTACCAAACCCACTGAGACTACAGAACAACTCAGAAAGTCTCAGGAAACAGATTAAATGTTTGTATCTCGTGTATCCTATGTATTTGCGCATAGGGCCTACTGTTTCGCTAGCAACAAGTTCACGTTAATATAGGCTACTTCTACTGTGCAATGTTTTCTTACCGTTACTGTAGAGTAGTTGTAGCCTGTAGTGAATCCCATTGTTGGTCTTCTCTCCGTTGTATTCCTGAAACAGATAATATAGTTAAAAAAGAAAAAGAAAACGAGATTTAAAGCATAGGCTACCCTCTTTCCGTGCCCAGACAGGGATTACATGATGATGAAACGTCGGCCAGAGTTGTAGAATACTCAAGTGAGCAGTTTGTAATTTCAGAATCATCTGTCTTAATCCACCCTATCAACCTCGGAGTCTTAATCCAAGCAGATGTTGGAACACCCTGGCCGTAATCTTGATCGGAACTCAAGCGCCGTGGGAAATACTGGTACTCAGATTAACGCTGAATGAAGAAACAGCAGGATCCTGGAACCATCCCATAACAAGTAATTTAGTACTTTTATTTTAGGAGGTATTGTACTTTGGCGTAAAGTAAAAACAGCTTGACTGTAATCTAAAAGGACAGATCTGGCACGTGAATATATCAAATATATTTGGTGCTGTTTGGTCGGGTGGAGAGGGCGGGGGTGTAATTGAGGAAATATGTATTTGGAGAACGATCTTTTTTCCTTGAACCCAAAGGAAAATCCCAACTCTGATTTGGTTTGCCTTATGAAATAGTAAATCTATCGTGTTTTCAGAGTATTTGCAGAACCCACAGGCCCATGCTGTGATGCTGTATTTCAATCTGCCCTCTAATCTCCATAAACATGTTTACCTCCATCTGCCAGCACACTCAGCCCAACCCTGATCACTAAACTCACACCTGCTCTAAACTCATTACAAATCAAATGACGTTCTATACACGTCTTAAACTATACACAGTCTGTATCTAACCAACATATATAAATATGATTTTTTTTAAGTATTTACTAGAATTATAAATGGTGAGTAAACTATTTAATGTGTCACTACCCTTTAATTAGCCCCTGTCAGGTAACTGTGTTCTGGAGCACCCTTATTTACAGGGTTCCTCCTGGTTACAGGGTCCCACATGGTTACAGTGTCCCCCCTAGCTACAGGGTTCCCCCTAGCTACAGGGTTCCCCCTGGTTACAGGGTTTCCCATGGTAACAGGGTTTAGGAGTGGCAGTGCCTCAGGTGCCTGGTGACCGGGCCAAGACTCTCTCACTGATGTGGTGTCGCTCCCCAACCAGCCAGCACTGGGACCAGCCACCACTCTCTCTCTATGTCTCTCTTTCAGTCTCTCTCTCTATGTCTCTCTTTCAGTCTCTCTCTATATGTCTCTCTCTCTTTCAGTCTGTCTCTCTTTCTATATCTCTCTCTCTTTCAGTCTGTCTCTCTCTATGTGTCTCTCTCTTTCAGTCTGACTCTCTCTATATGTCTCTCTCTTTTTGTCTGTCTCTCTGTATGTCCTTTCTTTATTTTTCTCTCACTCTTTGTTTCTCTTCATCTATCATTCTACCCTCTCTTTTTCTATCTATCTCTCTCTCTCTCTCTACCAGGCAGCTCTAAGAATGCCGTAGCGCCCTGGTGCGTGCCCCAGGGTGATGGAGGAGGCCGGGCGCTGTCTCAGGTGCGTGCCCCAGGGTGATGGAGGTGGCCGGGCGCTGTCTCAGGGGCTTGTGGAGGTCGAGGCAGAGGTGAGCGGGCAGAGAGGACGGGCAGAGAGGACGGGCGGAGAGGCGAGCCCGTCTGTGCCAGCTGGCCCCTGTCCCCGCTGACTGGACGGGGCGGGGCTGTTGGCTGTAACCTTTTACTAAACACCACCCCCCAAGAGCAGGGCGCTGGGAGCTGGAGGTAGATCTGGCAGGAGGACTGGAGAGACAGCAGGGCTGGAGCTGGATCTGACAGCAGGACTGGAGAGTGCTGACGGAGGATCGCTGGAGTGAGAACGTAGCTACTGGTGCAATCGTAAAACAGCACCAAACACCTAGGGGTTGAGACGATCCTCTTTCTCATTCATCTTAACACGTTTAGGGATCCAACTGTACCTGTATGTGTACTTGATACGTACGCTAAATAAGTTAGACACTTGGATTGTTTGTATTTTCTATAGTTGTATTCCTTTAAATCAAATGAATGATTTGAAATATGACTTATTTGTATTCCCATCAGATGCAGTTAAAAACCAGGATGGCGTATGGATTGATACGTATGTATGACTATGATAGATGTCTATTGATTGATGCTCCTATGCTGTGTGCTCTATGCTGCCTCCTAACAGCCTCCTTGGGAACTGCAGGCGTGTGTGAGCTGGATGCGGACCAGCTCTGCGCAGTGACAGTGAAGAAAATAAATTCCTTTAAGGTTTAATCATAAGTTTAGATTAGAAAAGAAGATAAAAAAAGAAATTCACTTGTGTGTTTGCATAAACAAATATTGTTTGACTATGCCATGCATTATTTACTATAATCTGTTTAATATTAGTGCCTGTGTGTGAAGATGTGTACAGTATGTGAGAGAGTGTTTCATGCTCGTGTGCGTGTTGCTTGTACTTTGTCTTTCTCCACAAAGTCCACGTAGGAGGTCCTCTCGATCTCCACGGGCTGGCCCTGCCGGTCATACAGCGCCAGCACGAAGTGGAAGAAGTTGGACTTGCGGAGGTTGGAGGGCGGCTGCTTCTCATAGTGAGCTCTGGCCAGACCCACGCCACTGTAGCAGGAGAGAGAGGAGGGAGGGGGAGGAGAGGAGGGGGGAGAGGTGGGGGGGGAGGGAGGGAGGGAGGGGAGGAAGGAGAGGTGGGGGGAGGGTGGGGGAGGAAAAGGAGGGAGGGGGGAGGAGAGGGAGGGGTAATGTGTATGGTTACATAAAGAAGGGGATGGAAAAGAGAGAAGGAAAGAAAGAACAACATTTGTTAATACACAATTCTCACAATACTGCAACTGATTGACCTCGTCAATATATATATATTTTTTTTATCCAGGTATCCCCACCTACACTGCCTGCCTTTAAACTCATAGTTTATTTTCAAAACTATAACTAATGCAGAACTACAGAAGAGAGTGGAGTGAGAACGAGGGAGGAGGAGGAGGAGGAGGAGGAGGAACGTCGGGTGAGAAACAGGAGACATTTGGCCTCCTCGTCACATCCACCCGCGTGCCATGCGCTCCTTTTGTCTCTTCGACAGGTCGAATTTGGCTGCAGCGAGGAGCCCCAGACTGCTGCATCTGCTTCACCGCCTGCCAGAAACGCCAGGGTGCTGCTGGGGTCTGGCATCGCTACGTCAGGGGTCTGGCATCGCTACGTCAGGGGTCTGGCATCGCTACGTCAGGGGTCTGGCATCGCTACGTCAGGGGTCTGGCATCGCTACGTCAGGGGTCTGGCATCGCTACGTCAGGGGTCTGGCATCGCTACGTCAGGCCCCTTTAACTGTCAGTCAAAACTCTCCCCGCTCTCTCTCTCCTCGGACAACGCGCTCTCTTTGGAGCTGAACACTTCCGCACACACGTGGACAAACTTACACACACACAGACTGGACCCACATATCACACACACACACATCACACACAATAGACACGGTGATAGAGAAGGGGATTGTATTTAAGCGTAATCTTGAAATGTACGTGTGGATCTGAATGTTGACGGGGATTTTCTTTTTTATTATTGTTATAGAATTTTAAGCTCTTGTTATAGAGGTTTTTATCTAGCTGATTTAGGGCAAAGATGTTGGGATGTTGGAAAGACTGAAAAACCTTAATACCTACAGCCTTTCTCTGAGAAAAACAAAAACATTGTGAAGATTTTGTGTAGTTGCCAAAGAGAGAGAGAGAAAACATTTGATGGATCAAATGTAAAAAGTCTTGTGCTGCATTAATGATTTAATTGTATTATTTTGAGCCATCGATGTAAAATTATTTAGTTATGTTCAGCAAAGCATGCTATTAATTGCTCAGAAAAGACGGGCTGCTGATAAAAACATATGCAAAACAATACGTATTTATATTTGGATTTTTCTTATCATTTCCTATTAATCCGTGCACAAATACATGATCAATACAAGGATCTAAGTGCCTGTTTATGCATAAATATTTATTCATGTGCAGCATTTGTAGATGTTGTTTTTGGAATTTTGCCTGCTTTGTTCTCTGTGCTCCTAGTTCTACTCCCCAGACAGCAGATTAACACAGTCATGACCTTTTTGCTCTCCTATTACCAATACTTAATGCCTCATTTGTAGCCCAGTTTGTTGAAAGCTGATTCCTAGATTCGGATTCCTAAAGACAAAAAGATGAACTATACGGACGACAGCATTTGTTTTGCGTGGAATATCAGGCATCGCCTGAGGACAAAAGTATCGATCCTCGTCTTCTTGTATCTACAGTGGCGTACGATACACAGATGCAGGACAATAAATAATACTGATTTGTATCTGCATCACACCTCGCCCCAGCACACTCTTAAAGCAGTACGATGGGGAAAAAAATAACAATCTCCCTCACCAGCGCTTGATGTACGTCTCAGTCATATTCACGTGACTTCCTGACGGAAAACCAAACCCTCTTTACCCGCCCGGTAACCCCATGACCCGGGCAGCTCCGGCGGAAGCGGAGGAGGGAGTCTAGAAAGCACCTCGGAGGCAGAGCCAGTCTTAACATGCTCTCCCCTCTCTCCACGTCCCCTCACAAAGCTTATTAGCGTTATTATTTCAATCATGCTAATTGCAGCCACAGTCACTCACAGCTCAGTGCACACAGGCCTGTTACCTCTCGGCACTGACACTAACTATATAAGAGACAGGCAGGTTTGGTCACATGCGTGTAGACGGGCTCAAAGGCGTGGTGAGGCCAGACGTCACCCGCAGCCAGGTCGTCTGATTGGCCGGTTCCACATGGGAGCTGACAGCTTCCTGCTGCCCACGGAGACAGGACAGGCCATGCTGGTTTTCACGTTCTGCCGTGAAGGTTCCGCCATCAGGGTTCCGCCATGTAGGCTTCACCATGATGGTTCCAATGATTGTCCCAGACCCAAGTGAACGGGCTGCTTTTAACACCTGGGGTTTAATATCAAATCTGATCAAACGATAAGCAATGCCCTTAAAATACGATCAAAAACAAGGTGTTGTGGCTCACCAGCAGATAGACAGTGTGTGTCATTTCAGGACAGGATGCAGGGTTTATTTTAGACTATCAATCTGAACTAAGATTTCAGAACTGGGCTGAATGGAGTAATAGTGATCTCAAGAGTCAGTTGTATTACTGAAAGTGAAACAGAAAATGACAGGGTGAGTCAGTGTGCCTGTGGACATTATCACGGTCATGACAGCTCACCCACTCTGGCCCTATAGGTTTCCAGTACGTAATGGAGAGCAGCAGATGTTAACAGTGATGAATGAAGGAGGTAACCCGGGCCTGGGCCCGGGCCTGGGTCCCTCTGTGCTCAGGTCCACGTCAGGCTCCTAGAGATGAAGAAGCACCACTACTCTGAGAGCCCTAATGAACATGCGGAGGGAGATCTGACGACCTCACCAGACACCGTGTAGTGTGTCTGTATGTGTGTGTGTCTCTGTGTGTGTGTGTCTGTATGTGTGTGTGTATCTGTGTGTGTGTGTGTGTCTCTGGGTGTGTGTCTCTGGGTGTGTGTGTCTCTGGGCGTGTGTGTCTCTGTGTGTCTGTGTGTGTGTGTGTGTGTGCCGTGTCTGTGTCTGTTTGCTCGCGTACATTCACTGTATGCTAATGAGCATTTGTAAATGCATGCATATGCATAAAGTTGCGTCATGCATCCATTATTCTGACCATATGTATGTCATCTCTGTGCCCTTGTCCTTGCGTGTTTTCAGCAAACGACAAAAAAAATCCTTGCAACATCAACAAGTCACAAAAAAATTATACAAAAAAAAAACAGTTTTATGACGAGCCATTTAGAGGCCTGATACATAAGCACCTACAGCCCCCCAGCCCCCCTACCATGACCAACCCCCCCAGCCCCCCTACCATGACCAACCCCCCCCGGCCCCCCGGCCCCCCAGTCCCCGGCCCCCCTCCTCGCTCCCCCCTGGGTGTGTGTGGTCCCCTGTGCCACCACAGCAGGCTCTGTGCATACAGCCCCCGGCCCCCCTGGCATTAATCAGTGGGGCGATGAGGTGTGACCAGCTACACAGTCTTTAACCACCGCGGCCCACTGCTAGCTACACCAGCACCTAATGAGGCAGACAGCATCGCCTTGTTTACACACACACATACTGTACACACTTACACACACACACACACACACACACACACAGTACACACACACATACTTACTGTACACACACAGACATGCACACACAAACACAAATACTCACGCCCAAACATATACAAACACACACACACACAGAGAAACAGAAATTCAAACATGTACACACACATACACAAATCACAAATATTCTAACCACATCAGTACCACTGTGTTCATCTAATATAAGAAGTATCAATCCTATAACGTTTGTAGGACAAGCAAACACTGTTAGTGACCCTGCCTCAGTTCTGCTCACGTTCTGCAGAACACGGAGGCTCCAACACGTACAGAACGTGTGTGAATATGCTTAACATTGTCAACAAACCACCTTGGATTTCCTTCTCATTGGAGGAGCGTAGCAGCTCAAGTTAGCGGTAACCAGTTTGGCTTCGTATGAGAAGCGTTTCTAGGTGTCAGGAGAGTGCGGGGAGGAAGAGAGACATGTAGAAAACCAAGACTCTATCCCACAGTTTCTCACCAGTAAACATTTCCCTTCGCTAATTGCTACAGCGAGCGTGTGCGCAGGGGAAGCACGTAATATATGCACATATTGCGTATGTACGGTATGCGCGTGCGAGCAGGAAAGTGTAATTTATGCTGGGATACTCAATTACTTCAGCATACATTTGCCCAGACAGGAAGGTAGTTGCTCTCTTCCCTCCCATGCGCTTGTTTGGTTAGCTCTTGTTAACCGTGTGTGTGTGTGTGTGTGTGTGTGTGTTGGGTTAGCTCTTATTAACCGTGTGTGTGTGTGTGTGTGTGTGTGTGTTGGGTTAGCTCTTATTAACCGTGTAATATGAGCTAATGAATGGGAGCTTGGTACACGTTGTGAGGACAGCTATAGTCTGTGTTTTCATGTTTTTTTGTTTGAGTGTGCATATCTGCTTGCTTGTGTGTGTGTAGGTGTGTGTGTGAGAGTGATTGTGTGTGTTTCGAAATCAGAGATCCAGAGGAGAAGAGATGCGTAGTGTCGGATGCTTTCAGTCAGGAGGTTATGTCACGGGATGAAACCCATCAACAGCCGTTCTCAGCCAGTCCTGCTCTCTGCTCTCTACCTTACCCTCCTCCCACCTCCCTTCCTCTCTTACCCACTCCTCTCTTCCTCTCCCTCCCTCCCTCCCTCTCATCCATCTCTGCTCCTCTCCCCTTGTCTCTGTTCTATTCTCCTCTCTTCACCTGTCCTCTTGCCTCCTCTCCGTCTTTCTGTTTATTGAGGACTGGCCATGGACTATTATCTAAGTAATACATCTCCTGTCTTATACACACAAAAAACTAAACTGTATTCCATAGTGATATCAACTTCATCTCATTCTCAAGCTTTATAAACACCTTGTCTTAACAATCTTTTCAACCTATAAGCGATATAAGTACAAACACACACACACTCGAACACACTACGTTAAACCTTATCTCTATTATATTTAGTTTTGGTTTTATATTTCATTTTAAAGTCTGTTTCCATTGGAACAGTACTATTTCTTTACAGACTTCTTAAATCACTAGAGACGCATATCTCAAAATCTCAACAATATTAGTGACCCTCGAGAGAATACCAAACATGCATTTATTGAGCGGACAAGTTATTACTGTAATCTGCAAACTCTGTTACATTACGCTGATAGATAAGAATAAATATACAGCCAGTAAAGATGTAATTAAACACCCCTGCAGTTACACTTGACACTGTTGACACATGTTCACACATACAGCTGTGCTGTTGGGTCTTAAATGCACATCCAGCATACTCTTAAAACAGTCACATCATGGTTTGTTTCTACAGTAAACACAGTTAACCTTATTGTACTCCCCAAAAAAGGCGTCCCATTATAGTGAAGCCCTTGCATCCCGAGGACTAATTTGTTAGTAATTACTGCATGAAGAGCTGCGCTATTCTAACTGTGAACCTCTGTTTCCCCGGACTGTCTGGGATCATTACAAATGACACACACAATTAAGGTGCACAAATGAAAATCAGTCACCGACCATTATTCTACTCTCACGGTGAGACTCGCTGCCTGGTTCCAAAAGGTGAACGGGAAGTACACCATGCTATTGGTGCGTCAATTCAAGCGTTTGTGTCTTAGTGTCTATAATGCAAGGTGTGATACAAAGTGGCCATACATGTAGTCGTGTCCAGTTCAGCTAAAGATAGAACATAAATTATTGTATAATAAAAGGTTCAATATATCACTTCATCAAATTGTCTTTTTTTTTTGCATCAAATTGTCTTTATTTTTTCAAAACCAGTTTGAAAACGTTTTTGACGGTAAACCTTTCTAAACCTAGTATGAGCTTTCTTTTCAACTTTCTTATACTTCTTAACATACGTTCAGGTTGTTTAGAATATATGCGCATCAGAAAAGGCCTCCTAAACTCATGGATATATGTACACACAGACACACACACATACACACATTTCACCACACACACACACGCGCACACACCACACAAGCATATCACATACACTTACACACACACACATGTATATCCCCCCTCCCTTACACACACACATGTATATCCCCCCTCCCCACACACACACACACACCTATGTGCATAGCTCAGCAACTCAAATGAGCTGAATCCATTAGCTGGTCACCTGCACACTTCTAACGAGGTCAGAAGGATGGCGACCCTCACACAAGTCAACTAATGGTTTGCACGTTTATGGGGGCAGCTGGCACACACACACCCACACACACGTTTCAGTTCAGGATTCCGG
Organism: Hypomesus transpacificus; assembly: GCF_021917145.1. NCBI lineage: Eukaryota > Metazoa > Chordata > Actinopteri > Osmeriformes > Osmeridae > Hypomesus > Hypomesus transpacificus. The sequence goes on from NC_061060.1 coordinate 2,457,925, forward strand.
TAAACAGCACGAGCGACTTGGTTTTGACAGTCTGATACAAAGAGTTAAGTCAGGTGTCTAAACTATATTTACTAGAGTCAATCATGTTATCACATTTTTACAATGTGTTAGAGAGAATTTACAGTAACGAGACTGAAACAGGAAGTGTGTGCAATTTTTAATTATCTGATACTTTTAACGCGGCCTTGAGCAACGTGCTTTTGGGTTTAATTGTTAGTGCGTGTGCTTGTAGTGGTGTTGACAAATGCAAATTTCATTTCAACTGCATTTTCTCACCAGAGAAGAAAAAAAAGACATAAAAAAAGGATTAAACCTTTCATGTTAAATGTTTCCATTGACCTCTGAGGGCTCACACAAGATGATAAGTTACAGTCCCGAAACATTAAACGAAAAACTGCCACCGGATGATGAGTGAAGTATTATCAACGCCACACAGTCAAAACAAGCCTGCGGGGGCAAATAGACTGTCTTGAACCTCTTCCCACATGGCCTAGGGGCCGCGAGGGAGCATCCTCTCCTTACTTTGAGGCAGCTGACTGAGGATGATTGAGGCTGTGACGGATGGTGCCCGGGACATCGAATCCCTGGTCGGCTATCACTCACCTCGGATCCCTGTCTGACTCCTGCTCCCTCATTCACTTCGCTTGGGAACCCTGCTCTTTGCTAAGCTGCCCTTTTCTCCCGCGTCCAGCCCCTCGCTAGCACACAAAGGCAAGGGGGCAACATCATTCACTTTGCTCGATTTTTACAGTGTCAGGGTAGGCAACTGGGAGGGTCAAGTGAAATCAGTTTCCCAGTTGTGTTGGGAGTACTCACTCACTGACTCACTCGCACTTACTTAAACGCGCACGTTCAAACGGACACACACACACAAATGTGCACTTCCGTGCATACGTGTCCATTTGTAAAGCTACGCACACTCACACACACATTTCTATACACAACCACTCACAGAAAATATGGAAATTTGATCTAGGAGAAATAGCTGGTGCACTTATCTACAGGTGCATTTTATAAAGCGAGTCTAAAAAATAAACAATTCCAAATCATTAAACCCTATCCATAACCAATATTCTTCACACCTGAAGAGACACATCCACAATGGTGCGCAACTGACATCTAAAGCACATTCACGTCAAACACTTGTACCACAAACGTACATTTTGCTAAACAGTGTCATGAAACGTGTGGCTGACACTATCAGAAGGTTTCCTGGTTTCCCAGTACTCCAGACTGCCTTCCTCTAATTGCTTGGTGACTGACTGACGTGAACTCTGCTCTACTTCTGTCAGGGTGTGATCTTTTATACAGTACTATCTGTTCTTACTGGGTCTGTCTTTGAGATTAAACAGCACACAATACTTGGCCAAACCTCAATGGCCAAACCTTGAGTAAAACCTCAATGGATGAACTCTGCTGTCCAGTATACAGTACATCAATTTAATATTATTCATATGCTTTGGAAGCAAACAATAATTCAATTTCCATTTCATCACTGGTGAAATTTAGGCCAAGTTTATGAGGACAAAATATATTCAGAAAAATATTAGAACACTGACAAGTGATTAAGTGATATTTCATACAATGTCTTTTTTTCAATCAATACCTTTTCAACGTCACAATTTATTTATGTGAATACGTTTTGCAATATATCTATGATGAACACAAAATCTAAAAAGTTCATTTATGTCAAGCTATACAAATAGCCTGTTACTGGACTTAACTATTGATTACCACGGTAGCAGTAAAATCGATAATAAACTTCAACATAGACACCCGCTAGTATGTTGGAAATTGTGTTTACATTTTGTGGATGCCATCACTGAAACGGTAAAAAAAAAATGTCTACAGATTTGCAAATCAATGCGTAACTCCGTATTATGATTTACTTGATAACGTTCCGTTGGGTCAACCTCCAGCCCCCCGCATTCCAGGCTAAGGTCGCACGCGCTCACCCGTGAGCGCTCGGGTGTCAGTTGACCTGTTTATCGGTATTGAACCCCTGGTTGAGGCTGTCTACGTGTGCGACGGAGTGACACTCGAAAGGAAAATTATGTAGGCCTACCTGGTTCATTAAATGCTTAATCTATTGACCCCCCCCCCCTCAAGTTGTCAAACATAACAAACTCTCGCCTTCAAGCACACAGGATCACTATGCGTAAAAGGTTTAATCCGCGGTCAAGTGGCGGGTTTTTAAGTCGCTGTCATTGGTTCTACGGGACATGAAGTTTCATTTTGTACTAAATTGTGAGACGCACGTAAAAGAGAAAAACATTCGACAGTTAAAATGGTTATGCACTTTTTGACATTTGATATTTAATACTTTTGACAGTAGATTATTTTGACCCACAAACACTTGACAGTTGTTACAGACACTTTGAGCTAAACAAATCAAGGACTATTAGTTAAATACATATTTTCCGTTTCATCCTCTTTTCACCACAGATTGTCTTAGCATTGGTTTGAAAAGTAGTGAGACTTTATTGAAGAGATATTGACACCCACAACTCTATTTCTAGTAATTGCATAACATGGATAAAACATAAAAAATTATAGGTTTGTGGATCAATGTTGAGACAGTGGACAATAATTCATGAATATTTATAAGTAACTATATAATCAGTTTTTTAAAGCCTGAGTTTGACAGAACCACAATTTGACGCAAAACCTAAATTCAAGTTTTTGATAAAAAGCGCCTGATATGATTACGACACTGGAGAATTAGGCTACATAGAATGAAATACAACTTCCTTTGAGAGTCTATTGTTGACCCAAAACAATTTTTGGGGAAGTTTTGCATATTTTATAGATATAGGCTAGGTTTTATAAGCAACAGATCACTCACATTTTGAATGCTAAACTATTGCTTTTGTGAGCACTAATAGGCTACTGGTTGTTTCTATTTCTTATTTTGGGTGATTTGTTTTAATTATGAACACTCAGCAAAACCATGTCTATATCTGGCACATGAGCATGACAAAGTTTGTGCCTCGAGCTGCAGCGTTTAAAGTTCCAGCGACATCCCAACAGTCAAGCGAACCCGCTACGGAGCATTGACAAAATAACTCATGCGCCATCAAACTTTTGGTCACCATCTAAAATTGAAGGGTCAAGATATTTTGCGGTGGACGAGCGCATGCGAGGTCCGCTGCGGGATGGAGTCATGTGCTGTTTAAATTGGGATGGAGCCTTAGTACATTTGGATGTAAGCACGAGCCTCTAACGCCTGTAATGTATAGGATGATCAGTGCATTCAGGGGTGATGGTGATTATTTGCATAAAACCATTTTTTGTCTCCTGATTGTAAAAACAAATGTTCAGATGGATTGCTCTAATATGATGAAGCCTATAATGGTTGGTTACGTGATCGATATCTCATAATTCCTGCAAAAAAACATGATGCCAGGAAATCGTCTTGACAAAACGGTTAACATAGTTGGGCAAGCCGCACCAGACAATTCTATCACCCCATTTACCGTCTACCGTGAATATTGAGATAATGTTTACCTTTGTGCCGCTGTGTTCGCGTCCAATATCCCCGCGCTCTGCATCCACGATCGGACCGGTGTCATGCCACTCGTGAGGGGTTCCTCTTTCATGGTCAAAGCTCCCCGCGGGAGGCTGTCCTGGATGGAGAACATGAAAGTAACCTTCTGGGATCTCTCTCTTCACCAAAACGTGCGAAATAATCCTCCCGAAGACTCAGAGCAAGGCCACCTGGATTAACGACGAGCAAGTGAAAAGGGAAGAATCTTCCCCAAAGTGCAACAAGGGGGAAACGCGATAGCGGTCCTTATCCAAAGACGAGCGCCGTATCCCTTTGGGTTTTCCGCTTTATTTTAAATTCCAGCCCCAGTTCAGTTCGCTCGAGCTTAACCGGTCTCTCAAGTTAAAAGAGGGTGGAGAGAGGGCGAGTGTTAGAACAGTTAAGCATCTCAAAGGAGAAGAATCAACCGGGATCTAGGAGACCTTGTTGTCGGGAGGAAAGAGAGGGGCGATACCCAGCTTGATCAGAAGAAGTCGAACATACGAGCACGGGATTGTGAAATGAAAAGTGGGATAAAACAAGCGACTGCTTCAAAAAGGAGTAAAATGAAATGATTATCAAATAAGAGGGAGGGACGGACCATGGAAGGCTTGCTCTCCCAGGGGAAAAGGGGGATTGGGTAGCAAGAACTCTCATTCCCTCCCTCCCCGTGTCTTTATGTTGCCTCTGTCCCAGTGGAGCGCACCTTCTCTCGGGTTCGAAAGCTCTAGTGCTCTCGGGGGGGACACGCGTGGACTTGACAAGGGCGGAGACCAGACCTTAAAAGGAAATAGTAATTTAAATACCAGAATGATGTGTGGCTTCTCATTGGTCAAAGTCATCCGTTGCGTCATTTTTTGAATTCGCCGGAAAAGATTTCCGCGTGTATGAGTTCCCTGCATGTTCATGGACGTAGTCCGTGTGTCATTGCCTTTCCAGATTAATTTGACAATTTGCACGTTGGCCCACTTTTGAACAGATCAGAGACTCAGTAATTTAAGCAGCTATTCATTTGTAAGAGTTGATCCGAGCATCAGGACCTTCCAGCACAGGCGCGTTAACTCAGGGTCACAGTTAAAAGATAAACACTTCAGTTATTAAGTTTGGTGTTTTGTAGTCAACCGTCTCAGTTACTTACAATCTCCAGCATCAAGCGTCATTTAAAACAGCAGACCAAGCGGAACAGGCAACTCAAGCGCGATGACCAGAAAGAGCGATTTGACCGTCATGATCTCACAGGACCACACTTTGTCACAAGCGCGCACGGCCTCACTCACAAACACGCGCACAGTTACAGTGAGTAGCCTATGAGCATAAGAGCCTATGATCAAATAAATAGCAACCCCTGTTACAATCATAATTCGTATGAATTAACTGAAAATACCTTATTAAACAACATGCTCGTCCTCCTGCTCCTAACCGTCAGATATCATCATCTCCTCATTTTGAGAGCTCGCTACTCGGTGAGATTTGACAGCAGGCGCTTGTCATGTCAACGCCAACTACTACATGTCATTATAGCAGAAGAAATAAAACAAACATAATGATAATAATACAAATAATTATAATAATAGGCCTACTGATGATAATAATAATAATAATACTAATAATAAATATTATAACAAAACTAGGCCTACTAATTGTTTTTGTAATCATGTAATTCTGACATCGTTCCATGGTAAAAGAAATAATATTATTAATGATAAAATCGCCATTTTCATAGCGGGATAAATAGACCGTCGTTAATTAATTAGCCTTGAGAAAATCTTCTATATCTTCTAAAGCAACCTTCATTAAATATTTATGGTACTTTAGCCCCTGTAACTTCGGAAGCTGAAAATGATCTCAAGAGGAAACGAGAGTCTGAGAAAAATATTTCTCAAAAGGTAAATTGATGCAATAGGCCTACATTTATTCAACACGTTTCAAGTTACTTTCCGATGTTGATAGTCAGTTTACATGGTTACCCACTCCACCTAAAATGGGATGAATGTGATGATAATAACTAAAACATACGAATACGACTCCTAATACGACAACAATTAAACTAATAATATGCCTTACAACCGTATAAATGAGGAATATGCTAATATTATTAATAATGAAGGAGGCAAATCACATTTCAAACCCTAAACCCTCACCAAGGTATTTTCGCAAACCTGCATGTTTGCTTAAACCAACCTCATCAACACAATGTGAGTGATAGCCTATACTTTAAACTTTAGGTATTTAATAAAACATTTTAAATAGCCCATGCCAGTCCAAGTAAATCTTCAGCAATCTTGATCTATTTCAAGCAATCAAACTTTGAATTCAGAATGCACTTTTGACAGATTTCCCAATACTTCGATAATGGGCCAGCAAAACAAGTATTAGGAGAAGGGGCAGAATTAAACAGTATATTTTGTTTGTCTTTTTTTTACAACCTGTTTGGTGCTTAAACCGGACGGGACAGACTCGTGCACCCTACCAAACAATATTTTCATGCCGTCGTCTAATCCATTACATTTTGGGGTGATTTTGAGAGTGGCGAGAGAGCAACAAGCAATTTGTTATTAATCTCCTAAAATATAGGCAACTATTCTTTCATATTTTCTACACTCTGAATGAATCTGTGAAATTATGCACTAATTTGCCTCAATGCATTATAATGTTTTATGCATTCTGCCTGTATAAAAGTCTAGGTGACGTGCTAGTTTATATTGGGTTCAAAAGAAACTATTGTAAGAAACACTTATATGTAGACTAAATACGTCTTGCTCAATGATTTATAAACACCATTAGTAAACTATTTTAATTTCATAATATGGCCACTTCATGCTTTTTGAATGATTGTTATCTTTTGCAGAAGCTTGTCGCCATCTAGTGGTTCACGGCAGCATTATGTGTTTTCAAAAGCCCTACAGGAGGGGTACATGAGATGTAATCTCAATCGATTAACACGAAGCAGTTGAAATAAAACTGACAATTTACCTTTAAATGGATGATGCATGGCCTGTATGTGGCATTCCATTTAAAATACGTTGTAAACTGCCCTGTTTCTTTTGTTGGCAATATGTCAAACGTGAACAAATTCTCAAATATTTACAAATGATTCCCAAACCACCAAAATTCAAGCTTCAGTTTCCAAAAAGGATCCCGTTCTTTTGTGATCCGATTCATGTTTTTTTTCTTTCCTTTTGTTAGGGAAAATATCAATTTACAGTAGCCTAACTCCTAAACCTCATCAAACCTTATCAAGTATTGGTTGTGGCACTAGTGTTTGCTATATAGGCCTTTTACCTGTTCACTTCAACTTTAATTGCATTTCCAAAGCGCATTCTCAAAGCACATTGAATCTGACATTTTCAAATCGGATTTGATGATGTTTTGACCATTTATAATTCTGTTTATGTGTTACGTCCAAAAGACTTCACCCCCTTCACTGAACATCCCTGGATCCTGAACTAGCACCTGCCATGTTTACTGTACCAAGTTTAAGAGACAGTTGTTGAAAAGTGTTGGCAAAGACAACATGATGTAATGTGTGCTGAGCAGTACACGGCATGCAGTAGAGGAAAGTGAGTACCTCATGTCCTGAAACTACATCTTCACCCATGAGGGAAACCTACCATTGTCAGCCCAATGATCAGCTCTTCCTTTGGCTTCTCTTTGTCTAGCAGTCAGTACTGACAGGAGACAGTGCAGACCTGGTCACTTTATTAGTACTGTAAGTATCATTATGAGGATTACCTTAAATTATGTTGCCATAGTGTCATGATGTACAAGAAACGTACCTAACTGATTTGTAACGTTCCTTCAGGTCTTGCAGAGGTACTGAATGTTACAGCCTGTTTGCGACATTAGAGGTACATTCATAACATTCCCCATTCCCACATTATCAATGCACCTGTAATGTACCTGTAATGTCCCGAAAAAGCGACCACTGAAAGACCTCTATGGAACGTCATGAATGTACCTAGAACGTCACAAAAAGGCTGTGACATTCAGTACCTCTGTAAGGCTTTAGGGGAACATCACAGATGTCTCAGTTATGTTTCTTGTTTGCTGTCTTGTTTGCTGGTGATCCAGGTGAAGTACTCCCCAGATGGCTGACGAGGACCACAGCTGCTCCTCGTCAGCCAATAAGGGGAGCTGTGGCATATAAGCCGGCCAGTACAACCAATAAGGGGAGCTGTGGCATATAAGCCGGCCAGTACAACCAATCATGGAAGCTGTGGAGAGAGCAAGGGGAGAGAGCAACTATAGTGGGAGCTGCATCAGACAGATCAACCTGTTTCATCAGGTTTGGAGAACCCTAGGACACCTTACCTGGTTTGTGAAAGAAGTTTCAAGACTCTACCCAGTGTGGTCACCAGGGACCTAATTCAGATTTTGACCCTTGACCTTGTATAAGTCAGGTGGCTGAACGGTCAGGGAATCGGGCTAGTAATCCGAATGTTGCTGGTTCGATTCCCGGACATGCTAAATTATGTTGTGTCCTTGGGCAAGGCACTTCAGCCTACTTGCCTCGGGGAAATGTTCCTGTACTTGCTGTAAGTCGCTCTGGATAAGAGCGTCTGCTAAATGACTAAATGTAAATAACTGAAGAGAATAGCACCACCAGGGACAGTTTAACCCAGGTAGGGTATTTATTAAACAAAACAAAAGTGCAAAAATATAAGGTACAGATGCCCCGTCACACTGCGGTAATGTTTTGCCATGCTATGCTGTGTCATGCAGTGTATGTAGGTACTCTTAAAGGTTGGAGTTCTTGTGTTTATTTACATAATTATATTAAGACATAAATACTTAAACAATGTCATTTTAGTTTCAACTACAGACATTTCTGACAGTTTACACTCTTGTCTGGTTGCAGTGAAGTACTGTGCCAAGCCCAAGATTAAGTGGCATAAATATGAGCTCTAAGAATCTGGTATCGGGCAGCTATGTCTGGATTTGTTCATTGTTTCTATCTGACCACTAGTTGGCAGTATTTGCTCTGATATTTCTCAACCATTAAACCTGGTTACTGATTTGACATTCACACAGAAAATACAAAAATTACCACAATAATAAAGAGATCATTTGTAATTATTTAATGGTGCAGAAAGGTGCATACATTAAACATAGGAATCTAAAAAACTTAAATAAGTGGTCTAACTATACTAAAGGTACATAGTCCAGCAAATACTAAGGGGATTTATAATTAAAATGAAATATACAATAAACTATAAAGTAGCCATAATCTACAATAGAAAATAAAAATAAATACAAATTTACAAAAAATACAAATAGTACAAATGATACAAATTGTATAGTGCACATTGCATAAAGTGAAAGTGAAAATGGGAGGACTTATATGCAACTGTCAGGTGGCTCTCAGGTTCAAGGACTGGAGTCATAAAACGGGTTCACAGAAACATATGAAGTAAATGTTTAACAAAGCAATTGTTACATACAGGTGTCCATGCATGCAGGTTAACAGTATGAAATACGTACTGGCTGGCTTTGATGCCACAGCTCCCCTGATTGGCTGTACTGGCCGGCTTTGATGCCACAGCTTCCCTTATTGGCTGACGAGGTGCTGCTCTGGTCCTCATTAGCCAACTGGGGAGCGGGACCCTGTGTACTTCACCTGGATCACCTGACCTTGAGCTCCAGGGTTGCCACACCAGCAAACAAGAAGCATAACTGAAACATCTGTGATAGAGGTACTGAATGTCACAGCCTGTTTGTGATGTTCTAGGTACATACATAACGTTCCATTGAGGTCTTTCAGTGGTCGCCTTTCAGGACATTATAGGTACATTACAGGTGCATTCATAACATAGGAGTGAGGAATGTTATGAATGTACCTCTAATGTCCCAAAAAGGCTGTAACATTCAGTACCTCTGCAAGACCTGAAGGAACGTTACAAATCAGTTAGGTCCGTTTCTTGTACATCATGGCACTCACACAGGCTGATGTGAGGGAACTGAAGCACCTGCTTCCATTTCTTCCTGTTGCCTTTTCTGTTTCCTCCGCTTCCTGCAGGAGAAGGAAACAAGCTCCGATCAGACGAGGACGAGAAATAACGACAGCATTAACCCAAGGAGACGTCGAGGTTAGGGGGGATTGTGAACCTGCTACCTCTTGACCTGCAGTCAAATGCTCTAACCACCGAGCTATACCAATCTCCTAGAACAGGGGTGGACAACCCTGGTCCTCGAGAGCCCCTGTACTGCATGTTTTGGATGTTTCCCTGCTCCAGCACACTTGTTTCAAATTAATGGGTTGTCATCAAGCTCTGTGGAAGCCAGGTAATGACCATTCATTTGAATCAGGTGTGCTGGAGCAGGGAAACATCTAAAACATGCAGGACAGGGGCTCTCGAGGACCAGGGTTGGCCACCCCTGCTAGACAGTGTGCCGAAAGTTGTGTGTGGGAGACAGAGTCAAAACCAGCCTGCAGTCCCGCCAGTCCAGTGGTAGCTACACATGGTCACAGCATTTGCTCTCAGAACCTCATCAAATCCAGTCACGCAGTGTAGAGCGCTTTCTACAAGCCCTCACAGAAGGCTCCACAGACTCCCACAGATCAGCACCTGTAACCAACCTAAACCCACAAAACACCTGGATAAACTCCCAGGAAAACAATGGAAAAAACTGTACGTGTTCATTTAGGTTCTTTGACTGCATTGTAGTTTTTAGAATATCATTTATACAGCGATATTGCGAAACATTTTCCTCTCCAACCCATATAGGAATGTGTATTTGAGATCACCCTTCCCTTCCTCATCAGAGGGTGGATTGAGAACGTTTTTAACCAGGTTATAAAAAGAGAATGAGTCTCGAAGGTCAGTTCCCTGTCTCTTTCTTACTATGTTGTTTCTACAATTAGACTGTTGGTTAGACAAAAACTAATGTTAACATGTATAATTATTATACTTGGGTTTGTCATGGAAATGTCAGGCAATTTCTCCACCACAAAATGTCCCCCTCAGAAGACTACTAGTCTTCTAAAAAGGAATAGGTAACACTTTAGAATAATGGTCCGTTGTTAACGAGTAGCTATGCAGGAAGTAATAGGTAATACTACATTAACACTGAACTTAATACTATCAGCTAATGCAAGTCTTGCAAGTTCCGTAAGAGGTATACGGGCATCCGTCCGCTCCCACTGAGAGTCGAACTTACCACCTCTGACTTCCCAAGCGCCACCACTACCAACTACGCCAACGAAAAGCTAGCAGTTCCGTGACGCGGGTGGCCTGTTAAATACTTGACGAGGGAGTTTCACCATACACAGGCTACACTAATATGGAACCAAGATTAACTAAGCAGTAAGTAGTAGCAAATTTTGTACAAAGGTAGTTCCTTGGTAGGTATTTGATTATTACTAAATAAATATAAGCTTGTGGCTCAATCTGAGGTAGGGGTGTGGCTGGACCTGACTAGCCTATTTAGGTCGGCACTTTCTCCAGCAGAGAAGCCAAAGGAAGAGCTAATATCATTGGGCTGACAACGGTAAGTTTCCCTCATGGGTGAAGATGTAGTTTTAGGACATGAGGTACTCACTTTCCTCTACTGCATGCCGTGTACTGCTCAGCACACATGACATCATGTTGTCTTTGCCAACACAGGTTAGTTACTGGTTCAGTATCTTTAAATAAAATAAGGCAAGGATTGTAAGATTTGGTCCAAGCTCAAACAGCTGTAATTCAGTCATATTTTCACACATCAAGGTGAAACTTTGCAGAGTACTTCAGGGGGATGTCAAACCATCATTCAAAATGACATTTGATTCAGTGACACAAACATATTGAGGCAATGTGGACATTTACATAAATACACCCCTTTCAACCATTTTGTATTTGATTCAACTATCTTATGTAATGTTTTTAAATACATCAAGCTTTTTTGTTCTTCATGAAAAATGAGGCATGCACACCAAGTTTCAGAAAAATTGGAGCAATGGGGTGGAAATGCCATCACTCTGAAAAGTGGACATTTGGGCGTGGCCACACTTTTCACTCGTTCGACATTCCTGAGACAGCAACGCGCGCAGGTAGAATACTATACGTGTTGCCTTCCCGGTCTGTTAAAATTGATGCTAAATAAGTGAATTATTTTGACGAAAACAATTAGACAGCTAGCACTAGCTATCAAACGAGTGAAAACTTTAAATAGTAGAGTAGAATAAACTGGTTTACATAAGCCTAAATACAAAACTTCCTACCTAGTAACCAGTATAGCAACCATGACAGTTTCCTGCAAGCACGCGTAAATATCTCAGGAATTTAAGGTCGGCATAGCAACGGACGCGTCCTTGCTTCGGAACGGCATTGTGACGTCAGGTAGGACACTATTTGGCCCTAGAACACTATTTGACCTGACAGAGCCACAAGCAGAGGTGAATTTTCAGGTGAGTTTTCAGGGCTGTCACTCCATACTACAAGCATTGGTGAAAATGTAATGTCATGACATTTCATGTCATGACACTTACTCAATTCCTTCTGTTTTATGTACTGCTCAGCAGAAATTAAGTGATTTTGTCTTTGCAAACATGTTTTCTGACTTTGTAAACTATAAGATTTTTAGGAGGCAAATTGAGACCACTGTAGGAAGTGTGTCTGGCTTATGCCCCCCGTTTTCGGAAGTCAGGTTTCTAAAACAGGACCTACAAATATTTTCTGTGCTTTTGAAAATCAGGTTTTCGAAGATACAAATCTACATTCCGCGTTTACTTCCAGTTTTACACTTTCAAATATTTTTTACCTTAATTTACCTTCATACACAGCTTTGTCCTTATAACCGACTCATATCAACTATCCATAAGCTCCAGACAGTGAGCCCTGCCCCTGATAACAAGCGATGGGACTAGTTGATCACCAAGATAAATGTATTAACTTCTTCCTTTGAAGAGTTGATTGATGTAAACCTATCCTTTCTGGGTTTTATTGTAATTCCTCCTTGATTAGTTCGTTATTATCTTCTGCACTCACAATGTCCACTATTTTTACGGCGCTTTGCAAAGCATGAAAACGTATTATAATGCCAATGCAGTACTGTGTACAAACAAACAACTTAGGCCACATAGGCTACAATGTCAATACATTGTGCAGATAGTGACGTAATGGAGAGATAATTACAACGAAATGTTTTGTGTTTGTGTTGTAGGAAGTAAAGGACACATATTGGAATCATAAAATGTCAAACTTGGTTGAGGCCGTGCCAGTTAGCATTAGCACCAGGAGTGTCACCATTCACATCACGAACAAAACAAACTGCCACATTCTGACCGACCCACAGTAAGCAGAGCCATAGTCTTTCCCATGAACTACTGACAATGTTTCCATTACATTTTGGAAGAAAAAATGTGTGGTTTTGTTTTTCTCACTAGGGTATTTCTGATAAGTGGTGGAAACCGCATCAGTCCAACGTCCTCAATCAAGCCAATGGAGAGTCAAGTCTGCTCTTTTGTTAAAACTAATCAATCCCTTAGAGGCAGCGTTGGTGTTCTGACCTATGAACTTCACGAGATGCAAAATATCAAGTACAAAGAGACCTTAGCCATCATGTTCTCTGTGCCTTATGACTACAACGTGTTCAGTAACTGGTTTGCTGTGGGCATCTTTGAAAGTGGCTGTGCCTGTGACAACAATCTGTTTGATGCAATGTACTATAATTATCCTGTTGAAGGTTTTGCAAGGAGTAAGGCCGGCTCACAGATCAACCATGAGGGAAGGTTACACAGTGTGAGGGCCAGTATGTCTGACTTTGCCAGCGCCATCCTCAAGATGGAGCTGTGCAATAATGTAGTCTGAAACACATACTTCTCTTAAAGACCTCTGAGGTACGAGGAAGTATGGAAATCCCCAGATCAATGAAACACCCCAGGCTAATATTTACTACTTATAATGTTAAATGATGCTTGATGGCTCACATTCTTAAAACATATTTCCCTCTGTCTTAACCTACAAAAATTAACATCATATGCAATACTCACTTTGTTAAACTTTTAGTTATAACTCTTCAACAACAAGTCATTTATTGTCAGATGCACAGAACAACACAGGGTCAGACTGGGCACTGAAATTCTTTGGACAAGACAACGCAAAGCAACCTGGCATAACATAACATATAAGTATTCACAACTCTTTTGTGTGTTGTAAATTTGGGTCTACAATAAACTTCGATTTCACCTTTATTAACCAATAATGGTGGTACCTACATGTATGAACACCTGTATGTGATATTCACTTTGTTAAACATTTACTTCTAACTTGGGTTTTTGGAATTGGGAATTTGAGTTTACTGTGTTGTGAACCCAGTTCCAAGACTTGAACCTGAAAACGATGAATGACATAGCAGTTTGATGATGAGGTCTTTCTCATACAGCTGCATGTAGATCCTTCTAGATTCACTGTCACCAGACAAACCTGTGGCTGGGATATAATATATAAGGATATTTGATTTAATAACATAGACAATTAAAAGTATTATGATTACAAATGATCTCTTTATTATTGTGGTAATTATTGTCTTTGTGTAAATGTCAAGTTCAGTTTTAATGGTTGTGAAATATGAACGCAAAGACTGTCACCTAGTGGTCATATAATGAAAGAACAATGATCAAATCCACCTTTCACTTAAGGACAAACATATCTAGACAATGAGTTTTCCCTCAATAAAGTGTCCATAATAACATAGCTGCCATAGATACCAAATCCTTAGAGCTCATATTTATGCCATTTAATCTTGGGCTTGGCACAGTCCTTCACTGCAACCAGACAAGAGTGTAAACTGTCTGCAATGCCTGTGGGCAAAAGACAAATTACATTGTTTAAGTATTCATATTCTGTCTAAACAGAATAATGTAAATTAAGACATGAACTCCAGCCCTTAGTTACCTACACATACTGCATAGCCAAGCAGAGCACGGTAAAACATACCAATATAATATAGAAGAAAAATATATATTTCCATGTGTGCTTAAACTATGTTAAATCAACTACATCAATTCAGTCACAGTACAAAAATGCAGATGTAAACTCACTAAAGTTTTCAAACTTTGTGATAGTTTCAAAACTAATTCTGTACACAGTTGTACAATACTTACCAGACAAGTTCAGATCAACAATATTTTTGGCTTTGCTTTGCATACCCTCAATGCAACTCTTGATAGCACAATGAGCTGCATCTAAAATGAACCAACGTTTTCAATTCAAATGATTAATAGCTGATTTAATTTTGTTGTAAAAATAAATGAATACTTTACATATGCTTTAAATCCTAATTGGAATCATCAATCAAACATTTAATTCCAAGAACTTGGTTTTGTGCTGATGACAATATAGGCCTATTTGAACTTGTTGTTATATGTAAATGATGAAAAATCGACTGGAATGGCGAATAGCCTTTACGTTATGACCTACAAGCAGACATTTATATCGTCAATTTGCAGCTTGTTATAAAAACAGACAAGATGCAAACCTACCATGGACCTCAAAGTCACTGTTCAAGTCATAAGCTGTAAGGAAAATACCATCAGTATGCCACTTTAAAATTATGTAAATTCAGCTAAATGCTGTTGAATCATGGCTGATTTAAGATCGCTTTTTTAAGAGGTCTCAAAGTGTTGAATATGTAATATATCATGATGATAACATGTATAACACAATTAGCCTATGTCGTAAAAACAAATTAAAAGTTAATTGTAATGTACTAAAAAAGCAATCAACCAAACAGCCTTACTTACTCGAGTCTTGGAAAATGAGATTATATCCCAAAACTCCACATTCTTGAATCATGTCGATACTCCCGTCCTTACAGACTGAAATAAATTAATCAAATATACATAATGTTTGTCAAAATGATGTATTCCCATTTTATTCATTTGTGTTCTGGAGTGGCTGGGATTTCACATTCTATAAATTCCCTTGCATTGAGTAGGCCTACTTTCCATTAGTTACAAACGTAAAAGTTTCTCTACGTCATCAGCAGAAAAAAGCATGCTTATACAGTAGCCTACCTATGAACAGTCCGACCTCATTGCTACAAAATATTAATTTGTATATGCTCGTACCTTTGTTAGTTCTACATTTCTTCTGGGCTGCTGCAAGAACTCTTGTTTTACAATCTGTGTGATTTGCACAACAATGATTTTGCTTGATTAAATTGCACTTCAAAATAAATGTAATCAGGTTGCATTATATTTAGCAGAATAAATACGAAATTAAGGTTGAACAAGAAAATGTTGGTTAGAACATATAGGCTAATTATATAGCCTAATCATCTGCTGTAGCCTATAGTATATTACAATGTTGAAGATTAAAAAGTTCGATCATATAACTTAATTCCTACCTGAGACCTCGTCAACTGGAAAAATGTTGTCATAACCTTTTATAACATTTAACTCTGGGGGAAACAAATAAATAATTACGTTCCTGTTTTCAGAAAACAAGTTATAGCTGAAGTCGATTTTGTCTGACGTAATGTTTCCTACACATTTGCAACAACAAGACATATGCTATTAGTGCACCTACCGGATACAATTACCAGAAGCAACACAAGATAAGCAACTGTAATCATTTTTACAAACTGTCCTGTAATTGTAGACACTTAAACCACTCTTTAATAAAGTAAAAACCGTCTGAAGTTGATTTGTAGTGTCACTAATCAAGCTGTAGCCTATGCCAGTGAATAGTGAAACCAAGGCTTTCATTGGAACATGGAAAACAGTTCCAAACTCCAACAGTTTTTCTTCAATTGGTTCCTCCTTGCAAGCTTTGGTGCATTCATTAATTTATAAGATAAAATATAGCCTTCTCAATGACAAGAGTTAACCTTTGTATTCAACTGTTTATTTTGAATAAATGACACATCAATTGTGTATTGATATGCCATTTAAAATCATTGCTCAATGGTTTTTTTCACGTAGCACTAGCGTTACGAGACTAAGGCAACATTGAAATATTTCTGAAATCTGAACGATATTTTATGCAACTGGAAAAAACGTGTCCTCCCAGTTAGTGCTGGTGCCTACAAATGATCAATTACGCCACGCTCGAGTTTTTCACGCACTGGTGTGCGTTTGAGCCTCGAGAGGCGAAAGTGTCGTTTATACTCAATGTCAGTGGACATTTTGAGCAGTTCCAGTATCTTGACAGTGCGCACAAACTCCGGGTAGGGAACAAGGGCCGAGAAAAAAAACACCAGCTAGCCAGTAAAGTTAGAAACGGTTCGTATCGTACTATAAAAGGCAGTTACAATAAAATAAGAATCAATTGACACGATTTTATTAAGTGCCAACATCGAAGTTGTTTGTGTAGCTTCCAAGCTAGCTATCAAGCTACCTCGCAGCCTCAAAGCTAACCGCTAGATGGTCGTGAGCTAGCAAGCATCACCCAGCGGCTCTTGGCTTTTCCTCTTCGGCAACTGGTCCACACACACTGGCAGTATGGCTTTAAAACGCATTCACAAGGTAAGAGTGTGTTGATTGGCTTTATATTTAAGTCATTACAGTCTAAATGTTAAACATGCCCCTTTCAGTACATTCTCGTAAGCTGGCTAGCGTAGTAGCTTTTGAAAGGTAGACTCGTGTGTGGACGGTGTGGCAATGCTAAGCTAGTCTGCAGCTAGCTTATGTGTCAAAATTCGTAATTGACTTGTTTTATAAACAGGCACACTCAGTTTCTCTTAGTTAACTATTGTTGGTGGGACTGAAGGTATATAGCTATAATGTATGACTTCGTTGCAGTTATATCAAAATATTTATTTATCGTGTGTTATGTTATTTACTACAATCCCGATTCTTTTGAACGGTAGCCTATACTGTTAGTCTGTTTCATGTTGCTTGATCGTTGAGCATTTTCAGGTAGATTCAATTGTAGTTTATTTTCAGTGTATTGTGAGAATAACCAACACCAGTAGGCTTTAAGGGTGAGCTAGCTAACCCTAGCTTGCAGTGTATTTACCCAATTACAGTCGACTTTCCCAGTTGGAAATGTTGCAGTCATGAAAGGAAGCGTGTTCATTCGGTGTGGATGTTTCTCAACTGTCCAGAAAGCGTCAGCATAAAAATATACATTGTTTCTGAAGTAGAGCCTTCTGCTTACATACTGTAACGGTAATAAAATTGCTGTGTGCACACGCTTAATACACGCATTCTGAACTTGCCAGCGGATGATTTTGTAACCCCTATTTATGTGACTCAAATGTAGACATAACGCATACCTGTGATGGAAAGGTACGTTTGTGATTTTGTTAGCTGTCACGAGGGATGAACTTTTCTTTATCCGGTGAAAGGGATCAGTTCATTCACCTACTTTTCAAGGCCCATTTATACACATTTAAGATTAATGTGGTCAACGCAGTACATCATTAGTTTCTTGCAAACTAAATGTTACCACAAAGCTCGGTTACAGTTGCAGGAAAGGAGGTTGATGTCGCAGTAAGGTCCGCTTGTCTACAGCAGACAGTATTGACAGCTGTGATGCTTCGATCTAGCTTAGCTTTGCACCTTGCTACAACAACTGGCCCCGTTTGCAGAAGCAGCGCACACTCAGATGACTTTAACTGGGCCTAGTTTTCTCAAGTATCTTATTCTCTCCTACTTGGACCACTGAGTGAAATCTGTGAAAGTCAGGTACAGGAAAATCTTCTGGTTTCACCTCTCCCTGCTGTTTACAAGGCCTCAAGTACTGTTTAGATTCTTGATGTTACTCAGACTGACACAATTATTTTACTGTGTTATAGTTGTCTAAGCAGTTTATTTTTGTTATGTTGTTTTGGTGCTGTAGTTGTCCATTCGTCTGGATTATTAAACAAATCCATATTTGAGTGTTTCGGTTCACAACACCTGGGTTGTGAGTTTTTAACCTGGATATTGGCAGCTGGTGTTGACAAAAATGTATTCCTCTTTTTTTCCAGCCCTTCCTTGTCAAACCAGGCCAACAAGTTGAACTGCCTCTATGGCTTGTTTTGTTTTTGCACCACCAGCTACATACGTAACCAACCCTCATGTGTCAAATGTGGATTCCTTATCACCACACATAGTCCACCTGCTACAAGTATACTTTGAAACGGGAAACTCCTACAATGAATCATTCCTATGGCATATCCCCTCTGCTTTGTAGGATGGTGTGCCATGATGTGAAACATACTTTTCTTTGTGAGAGGGACACAGTGCTAATGTCAGGGTTATGGGGGTCAGGTGGCTGAGCGGTTAGGGAATCGGGCTATTAATCAGAAGGTCGCCGGTTCGATTTTCGTCCATGCCAAATGACGTTGTGTCTTTGGGCAAGGCACTTCACCCTACTTTCCTCGGAGGGAATGTCCCTGTACTTACTGTAAGTCGCTCTGGATAAGAGCGTCTGCTAAATGTAAATGTAATGTAAATGTAGGGTTGTGGTTTTCTTCATTCAGGAGCTGGTGGACTTTGGACGGGATCCCCCTGCCCAGTGTTCTGCTGGCCCAGTGGGAGACGACAGTAAGGCCTGTTTTAGTCTGGGTTTCTACCCTGCTGTGTCGCTGTGTGGACCCGACTGTGTCGCACCATGCATCAAACTAATCCCAGCCATTGCTGTGTGCTTCTTTTTTGGCAGTGTTTCACTGGCAAGCGACGATCATGGGGCCTGTAAGTACGATGTGGCAGAGGCGATTAATCTGTGTCACGAACGGCCGAAAAACTTCCTCCATGCTCTCAATCTAGATTCGTAAAGTATCTCCGTCCTCGAGCCTCTCCCAGGATGGTTGTGACCTGCCAGCCTCATTTTCTTAGCCATAAAAATGGAAATGAATGTTTCCGAGAAGTGGTGATTCTCTCTGTGAGACGTCATGTTTGTGTTTCAGAACGACAGCCCTTACCAAGGAGGCGTGTTTTTCCTGACTATTCATTTTCCTACAGATTACCCTTTCAAACCACCTAAGGTAAGGAGGGCCTTCCATGAAGGGATTCCTCTACCTAACCAGTATACAAGCATGCACACTACATGTACACTCCATGTATATCAAGTGTTAAGTCACAGACATGCACGTTTTTGCCAATGATAACTTGGCAGTAACATATAACTCACGACATACCTTCCTCATGTTTTGCAGGTTTTTCTTTAACCAAAATAAATAAATCGTGGCCAAAATGCCCAACTCGACAGAAACAAAATGTCGTCTTTTATAGATGCTTATTACACGTTTTTCTTGTTGCTCAGCGTGACCATGTCTTTTTATGTCCTCAGGTTGCCTTCACTACAAGAATCTATCACCCTAACATCAACAGTAATGGCAGCATCTGCTTGGATATACTAAGATCACAGTGGTCGCCTGCCCTAACAATTTCTAAAGGTAAGGAGTGTTTTTCATCTGGAGATGGACCCTCCAATGTTTGTACTCTGTAAGACAGTGTCTAGAGTCTATTACACTTCATTTGGTTACCACCGCCAACATGCAAAGTGTTTGGAAATGCATGACCTTTACATAAAAGAGATGCATATCTCTAGACGCAGTGGCTGCTTGAATGTAAAAAATTAACTATATATAGAGCTATAGATATATCTCGATCGATAGAGGTGTGTGTGTGGAGATGGGGAATGCATTTGGGGTTATGTATTACAGGGTTATGTATGACCTGATCAAAACATGTCCTTTTGCTTCCTTCTTTTGCTTCCCTCTCCTCCAGTACTGTTGTCCATTTGTTCCCTCCTATGTGATCCCAACCCTGACGACCCCCTCGTGCCAGAGATAGCACGCATCTACAAGACAGACCCGCCCAAGTGAGTACGCCGCCTCAGCAGCCCCCCCCCCCCCCCTTTCCTCACATCTGGATCCAAATCTTGCTTTGTAACATGAAATATTTTGTTAGGATAATGGTTTCAATGGTCTTTTTGAGATACAGAGTATCATTTTATTCACGCCGAGGAGGGACTTGGTTGGTTTAGTTTGTTTTCCGTGTCATGGTTGGGGCGGCAGTTTCTGGATAAGCCGAATGACATGTCACACCTGAACATTGACCTAGTCACACCTGTAACTAGGCATGTCATCTCCATGCTAGGTACAATAGACTAGCGAGGGAGTGGACAGACAAGTATGCTATGCTGTAGGGGTAAGAGCAGCCTGCATCTTGGAGAACGACTGGGTTTGCCTTCATTGATTCCTTAGGCCCTTAAACTAACCCAGCGGGGCTTGTCTGAGTTTGCTGCGTTGACAAATCTGCTTCCAAGCTTGCCTTGCTGTACGGTTGGTTTGTACTGTGTGTGAAAGGTCGTTCTGATTGGGTGGTGTTTGAGAAGGGCATCACAGCAGGAGCGGTGTGGATCTCTTGCGCGTGTGTGAAGCATTCTCACAATAACAAAATCCTGTTATTATTTGTAACTTATTAAGCATGATACAAAGTGTGTTGTCAACAGGCAAAAGCATGCGTTCAAGCTTAGACGGGTACCAGTCTAAGGTAGTGGTTATTCAGTCATTGACAACCTGACGTCAAAGCGTCTGCTTAATGGATCACGTGTGTGTGGATAATTGAAGTGAGGTGTTGTTTTGGGACTCTGTGAATCGAAACACATCCGTTCCTATCTGGATGTTGTGTTTGAGCTGCTTGACTTGGAGCCCTTTTATGCAACTCAATTCTTCTACAACTTAGTGTTCCTACAGCCACTGCATCTTTAATAATCCTGCATCATCACTGGGGTGATTGTGATTGGCCTTTCATTTCTTTTCTTTCTAGGTATGAGAAAACAGCTAAGGAATGGACTCAGAAGTATGCCATGTGATGCCCTGGTCAGGGCCGCCTCATTCACACTAGCTGGAATAAACATTCTAGAATTTTTTTGGTTTTCTTTTTGTCCCCTTATGGTCACAACCCCTCACATCAGCAAGTCTTCTGTTTCTTGACCCTTTCTAAATTGATTCACATGCTTTTAACCTCATTTTCTTTCAAAGATGGCGAGGGCTTTAAACTCCTCTCCACAGAGCATGTACCCGTGTGAACTATTCTACTCCTAGGGGGCCACGTTCCACTAAGCAAGATTATCAAGATGAAAAGCTATAAAACTAGATCATTGAAATACGATTTATGGGAGGGTCTCATGCTCCTAAAATACATAATTACATACCTTTGAATTTGGTGGTAGGTAACTTGTTGGTCCTACTTGGTGGAACAACCCCATATTAAACTGAGCTTAAAGGTGCCATTGCCAAAACATAAACAAGGTTCTCAAGTGACAGCTTCTTGGGAAGCTGAGGACTGTTATTACTATACACACTCTTTAACCAACTGACTTAAATGAAGAATTATCTCAGCTATATCTGTGGGTAAATTACATAGAGAAAAAAAAATGTGCATGGTGATACAAATACAAATGTTGGTTTCTGTGCTGCTGAGTTAAAATTGAAGGATTGTTGAGAGCAAATATGTCCAATTTTTTTTTTTTTTTTCTTTTTTTCTGGGGTTTTTAGAACAGAGAGCTGTTAGTTAATCCATCATCCATAGCTCGGTTCTCTCCCTTTTGCACTGAATACATTATTCACAGCTACCAATGGCTGATCGATCAACTAATAGCTCTCTTATTTAATGGCTTAGTGGTTACTTTGTTTCATTATATTTTTTTCTCTCAATAAAGTTGAACAAATATCTGTGGCGTCCTGGACCAGTTCCTCACACGTTCTGAGATATCGCTGCTTGTTGTTAGCCAGGTCCTCTCTTTAAGAAGCAAATGATATGTCTTGGAGAATACTAAGAGCTCCTTAACAACTGGCGGCCTATTTATAACCTGCCCCATCCATCTAGCCTCAGAGCTGTTAGAACCTGCCCCATCCAGCCTCAGAGCTGTTATAACCTGCCCCATCCACCAGTCTCAGAGCTGTTATAACCTGCCCCATCCAGCCAGCCTCAGAGCTGTTATAACCTGCCCCATCCAGCCAGCCTCAGAGCTGTTATAACCTGCCCCATCCAGCCAGCCTCAGAGCTGTTATAACCTGCCCCATCCATCCAGCCTCAGAGCTGTTATAACCTGCCCCATCCAGCCAGCCTCAGAGCTGTTATAACCTGCCCCATCCAGCCAGCCTCAGAACTGTTATAACCTGCCCCATCCATCCAGCCTCAGAGCTGTTATAACCTGCCCCATCCATCCAGCCTCAGAGCTGTTATAACCTGCCACATCCATCCAGCCTCAGAGCTGTTATAACCTGCCACATCCATCCAGCCTCAGAGCTGTGGACTTGGCAGGACAAGACTGTAGTTCACTTCTGGTCCTTATCTAAACCACAGCTCCTGTTAAGACTGCCATCTACAGTCATTTATAACTCGCTGTACTGTACTTTAAACCTAACTGGGAACTGATGAATTCACTTTCCCAGTAGTTGAATAGTTGCCAACTCCCTTCAACCAATCATGTTGAGATTTAGGTTCCAATATATTGGAACGAGAAGATCTACTATATAGCTATTTACCATTTTTATTTAAAAAAAGTTTTACAATAATCAGTTGAAGCAAACTGACTGTACACAAAGCAGTTTGACAGGGTACATGTATAAATATCCCAGCGTAAGCCCCACAGTGATGCAGTGCCTGTCAAACCTTCGGTTTGAAATACAAAAAAATGTCTCTTAAATCCGCTTCACCCATTTTCCAGCTTCCCCTCCAAACAACCTGGAAATTGAGTATATTTTAGCAGTTTTATAAATGAACTTTCTTAACTCATACAATGGAGGGGTTAAACTAAGAACATGAAGCATATTAAACTGTACTGGCTAGTCCAAAACTGTTAACAAACAAGTGATAACCTGATGAATGTCACATGGAGAAATCATTGAAACACAATACAAAACTTTCACTCAAGTGCCAAGATACAGAGATGGAGTACATGATACAGGTCTAAAAATAACAGAAACAGGCCTTCAGGACAAGGTGTTGGGCCTCTTACCTCAATAACAAGTGGGTATAAAGAGGTCTATGCTTAACACAAGCAACTGTCAGACACCAGTGGTGTGGAGAAGGTTGTACACTGAGCCAAGGGTGTTGCAGAGAACATTCTACAATCATCATGACCTGTTTTACCTGAGTGATACATTGATATGTTTGAACCGCTACTTTAACCCTTGTGTTATCTTCCGGTCATTGTGACCCACCGTCGTGTTGCGACAACTTTACCTCATACAAATATAAAGTGAAGCATTTTCTTTTAACCGTTGGGCTGTCTCAGATCCCCAACAGCACAAAGGTAAAAATCCTTTTTATTTGTTTTTGTATTGGGTAAAGTTGTCGCAACACAACGATGGGTCGTTGTGAACCTTTGGGTGATTGTGACCCGAAGGCAGCACAAGGGTTAAAAATTCCCAAAAGTAGTAAAGTTCCATGACAAACCAACGTTGACCACTACATACTTTGCCATTGTAAATCCTGTGCTATCCAAATTGTTTGAACAACCAATAAGCATAATTCTAATCTGTTGACAGTTGAATATATGAACAAGGAAACATCCACAGTGATGGAGACTGTAGTGTGGATAACTACAATCTAAATAATTAAATAACTAACATTCGTATTGTAAGATTATTTTGGAACCATAGCATACACATTAGGCTACTAAATGTCTTCCTTATTTTCCACTTTCCCTTGAAAGTACTCAGTCGAGTATACCAACAAAGAATTCATTAGTAAATGTCCAACAGTTTCACTGACAATCATTTAAACATGTTCTCTTTACTCTTAAAAAAGAAAGAAATATTGATAACAACACTATATAAAAACAGTTTCATGTCATATAAAAAGAAGTCTTTGATGACCTAGGAGTGCATATGCAAAGTCCCTTCCAGGCGGAGAGAGTGGGCTGTGGTGGCGGAGAGAGTGGGCTGTGGTGGCGGAGAGAGTGGGCTGTGGTGGCGGTCTTTCACTGGCATATGAGACGGGGGTCGTGTAGGGAGACGAGGGTTGTGTTGCTAGGCGTTTGCGTCGCTAGGCGTTCACGCTGTGGACAGCTCCACGCCGCTGTCACACCAGCCGCTGTCCTGCTGGCCGTCGAGCTTCAGGTCCTCCAGCGCCCCGGAGACGCACACATCTACAGACGACCAGAGGAGAAGGGATCGTTAAACGGATAATTATCAACTGGTACGTTTGAAAGTCCACCGTTATCAAAAGTTAGTAACAAAGATAAGTCATTTATAAAGTTAGTTATAAAGAGAACAGACCCTTTCTCGCTCACGTTCAGTCCCTCAATAATATTTGTATTTATTTTTTATTTAATGTAAACCAACTCTTAAAAACTCTTACCCTGGAGCTCTGTTGTGCTTTGTAATACTGCAACATCCTTGGTGGTATTCAGCGCCCCCTGTAGGACAGCGAGAGCCATGTCGTTTTCCACAGCCTCTAACCCGGCTACCAGCTCCTTGACGATTCCCCCAGACACCTGCAGGTACACAGGCAGTGAGATGACAAGCACAGACCTAAATCACTCCTCGATTTCAGACACAAAAAACGCTACAAATTGTGTCTACCTCATAGCTGTTATATATATTATCATGACCTCATAGATGTTACATAATATATACTATCGTGACCTCGTAGCTGTCCAGCAGCGTAGTGGCGGGCGAGGGGCTGAGTCTGAAGGCACAGCTGAGGATGCCCATGCCCAGGGCCCGAGCCAGGCTCTCCCAGCCCCCGCACGCCCCCTCCTCCAGCACCCGGCACAGAGCCTGCTTGGTGTCCGGGCCCAGGGTCCCCATGTCCCCTGCACAAACACCACACGTCACACAGGTCACACCCACGCTCGTGTAACAGGTCACACACACTTGTCGCAGGTCACACACAAGTGTCACATGATCTCTCACAAACACTTCTCTGAGCGCGCGTGTGTGTGTGAATCTGGGAGGTCATGCTACTGGAGGGGCCGACCTTGAGGAGGGACGCAGACTGAGAAGGGGGTCTCTGGCTCGTACTCCTTCCCGTTCAGGACCTCCGACACCTGAGGACAGGTGACAAGGTCAAACTACCTCTTCACAAACATCAAAGTGCTTTATGTATTTCTATACTCAAATGAAAGGCTTCTGACTGCCGGAAGAGTACAGGTCAGAAGGTTAAGTTAACTCCACAAACGACCACAATGACCAAAGAAAAAGTGACAAAGACGTTTGTAAAAGTGATAGGATACTAACTGCCAGAGGGTTAGGGTAAATATCTGTCTGAATCTGTCCACAACGAGACAAGATGGAAAAGACTGACGTCCTGGTGACTCACCTCAGCACTGGCAGCCATGTTGAGTGGCGTTGTTCCTGGGATATAGCCTTCATCCTCCTCTTCCTCCTCCCCGCAGGAGTCTTCCTCTCTGAAGAACAGAGGCTCAAAGTTCTCTCTGTGAGGATCAGCACCTGTCAACAGAAACCTGGGCTTACTTCAGAAGGAGATACTGGAAATATCCAGGTCTCTTTCTCACACACACACACACACACACCCTCTCTCTCTCACACATACACATTCTCTCTCTCACACATACACACACCCTCTCTCTCACACACACACACCCTCTTTCTCACACACAGGGTTGAATGGGTGCTGACCAGCGGCGATGAGCAGGGCGGTGAGTTTGACAGAGCCCCGTCCGGCAGCGATGTGCAGGGGGGTGGAGCCGTTGTAGGTGCAGCAGTCCACGCTGGCGTTGCCCTGCACAGACACAACCTCAGGGATCAGTGGGAAGCTGACTGCAGGTCCTGGGTTCAAAGCCCTAGTTCGAATGTGGACCGGACCACCGGACCTCCAGGAGCACCCACCCAGCCAGACCTACCTCCAGGAGCACCCACCCAGCCAGACCTACCTCCAGGAGCACCCACCCAGCCAGACAGACCTACCTCCAGGAGCACCCACCCAGCCAGACAGACCTACCTCCAGGAGCACCCACCCAGCCAGACAGACCTACCTCCAGGAGGACCCACCCAGCCAGACAGACCTACCTCCAGGAGCACCCACCCACCCAGCCAGACAGACCTACCTCCAGGAGGACCCACCCACCAAGCCAGACAGACCTACCTCCAGGAGGACCCAGCCAGCCAGACAGACCTACCTCCAGGAGGACCCACCCACCCAGCCACCCACCCAGCCAGACAGACCTACCTCCAGGAGGACCCACCCAGCCAGCCAGACAGACAGACAGACCTACCTCCAGGAGGACCCACCCACCAAGCCAGACAGACCTACCTCCAGGAGGACCCACCCACCAAGCCAGACAGACCTACCTCCAGGAGGACCCACCCACCAAGCCAGACAGACCTACCTCCAGGAGGACCCACCCACCAAGCCAGACAGACCTACCTCCAGGAGGACCCACCCACCCAGCCAGACAGACCTACCTCCAGGAGGACCCACCCACCAAGCCAGACAGACCTACCTCCAGGAGGACCCACCCACCCAGCCAGACAGACCTACCTCCAGGAGGACCCACCCACCAAGCCAGACAGACCTACCTCCAGGAGGACCCACCCACCAAGCCAGACAGACCTACCTCCAGGAGGACCCACCCACCCAGCCAGACAGACCTACCTCCAGGAGGACCCACCCACCCAGCCAGACAGACCTACCTCCAGGAGGACCCACCCACCCAGCCAGACAGACCTACCTCCAGGAGGACCCACCCACCAAGCCAGACAGACCTACCTCCAGGAGGACCCACCCACCAAGCCAGACAGACCTACCTCCAGGAGGACCCACCCACCAAGCCAGACAGACCTACCTCCAGGAGGACCCACCCACCAAGCCAGACAGACCTACCTCCAGGAGGACCCACCCACCAAGCCAGACAGACCTACCTCCAGGAGGACCCACCCACCCAGACAGACCTACCTCCAGGAGGACCCACCCAGCCAGACAGACCTACCTCCAGGAGGACCCACCCACCCAGACAGACCTACCTCCAGGAGGACCCACCCAGCCAGACAGACCTACCTCCAGGAGCAGGCACCCAGCCAGGGAGACGTTGTCCATCTCGGTGGCCAGGTGGAGGGCGGTGCGTCCGCAGCTCCTCTCCTGGACCTCCACGCTGGCGCGGGCCTGCAGGAGAGCCCTGAGCGAGGCCAGGCTGTCTGCCAGCACGGCCAGGTGCACCGCACACACACCTGCAGGACCAGCACACAACCCTCCACGCTTTACACCTGTGGACTGGACCTGGCACATCTACATTACAGCTGTTGGAGACCACACCTGATCATTCCATGCATTATTACTTTACATATCGTACATGTTGATATATACATCTACTATATGAATAGAACTAGAACTTGTGTCATCAATACGAACATCAAAATGACGCAAACTAATATACATCCTTATCTTGAACGTGTATGTGTAGGCCTGTATGTGTGTGTGGGTATGTGGGTACCTGCTGCATTGGGGAGCTCCACTAGTTGGGTCACTTCCTGGTGTTGCAGCAGGAATCCCAGCATGCCTTCCTCCTTCTGCTGGGCAGCCAGATGCAGCACTGTGTTGCCGTGGCGATCGACCATAGTGACATCAGCTCCGGCTAATAGGAGGGCCTGGACTGCCTCTTTCTGCTGGGTGATCACAGCTAGGTGCAAAGAAGTCTGGGAAGGGCAGAGACAAACGGAATGGCAAGATGTCCCACCACGACCACCACAGCCCTGCCTCTGCACAACTCAGCTGTGCAGTGACCACCACAGCCCTGCCTCTGCACAACTCAGCTGTGCAGTGACCACCACAGCCCTGCCTCTGCACAACCCAGCTGTGCAGTGACCACCACAGCCCTGCCTCTGCACAACTCAGCTGTGCAGTGAGGCGTGATGTGAACAAGTACAGTTGACCAACAGGCCTGTAACAGGTGTACTAACTGTATACTGGAACAAACTTGCTTGGGTTTCTATCTATGCCTGCCTGTGTGTATGTACAGTATGTATGTCTGTTTGCCTGTGTGTGTGTGTGTGTGTGTGTGTGTGTATACGTGTCTGCATGGTGTACCTGGTACAGGTAATTCCTCATGTTGAGGCCATCCTCTCCAGGCAGGCTGGCTATGACCTGGGCCAGACTGGTCACTGCTGCAGTCTGGCTGTGGATCACTCCCAGATGGAGGCCCCTGTAACACACACACACAATCACTCAGCAAGCACACTCGACAGGTTCCACTGTAACACAAGCTCACTGTTTACACACAGACAGAGAGACAGAGAGAGAGAGAGAGAGTGTGTGTGTGAGGGACCTACGTGTCTCCGTCCTCGTCCTGGGTGGTCAGTAGGTGGCGCTGTGGGGCCAGCAGGCAGCAGGTGTCACCACTGACGGCGTACTGGAACAGAGCTGCTGCATGTCTCTCTGCTACCCTCAGCAGCCTGTCCTCCCACACACACGCTGGGGACACACACACACCGTCAACACACACACACCGTCAGCACACACGCTAGAGCAATGGTTCCCAACCCTGGTCCTCGGGACCCCCTGTCCTGCATGTTTTAGATGTTTCCCTGCTCCAACACACCTGATTCAAATGAATGGTCGTTAATAGGCTTCTGCAGAGCTAGATAACGACCCATTCATTTGAATCAGGTGTGTTGAGCAGGGTAACATCTAAAACATGCAGGACAGGGGGTCCCGAGGACCAGGGTTGGGAACCACTGCGCAAGAGGGACACGCACTGTCGACACACACTGGAGAGTAATACACACAGGAGAAGCACACACTACTTGAACACATATCGGTAAGGTCAACCAGTCTGCCAAAACTAACAGAATTCCCAACACACACACACACCAGATACTGGTCCCATGCTCCACCTGTCCTGCTGGCTCACCTCGGTCTGTCTCTCCTGACCCACCCTCCACCTCCGGCTCCACCTCCGCCCCTCCCTCCTCCTCCAGCTCCCCAGGAGAGGTGGGCCCCGGCTGGGCTCTGATCCTCAGAACGGCCCCTGAGGCCGGGTCATCGTCTGGGTCGCTGCCGTCGTCTCCGCTGTCCTCCGCTCTGCTCTGAGGGGCTGTGGGGTGACAGGGCCAGGGGGGTTCGAGTTTAGAGTGGCCTTGACCACAACACTGGGGTCTCACCAGAGAGAACACAATTACAAAGAGAGAGAGACAGAGACACACAGAGAAAGAGAGACAGAGAGAGAAACACACAGAGAGAGGCTCACCATGTTTAATGCCAGCCCCACCTCCACTCATACTGGTGGAGAACCCTGCTCCATAGCCTGTGTTGTAGTTGTTGTAATAGCCCTGAAAGTAACCTGAAGAGAAACACAATCTCTTAAATACGTTATCCCCACATTGGTATCATTCAATAAACCCGAGCTCCCTTTACCATCAATGATGATGTATTTTATTATTGTCTCTTGTTCTGATGCAGGTAGCTTAGGGTAGGTGTAGCTCAGTGGTCCAACATTTGACTGCAAAGGTTCAAAATCAGACCCCCTCTGTAGGTCACCGCCAAATAAACATGTCAAATCATTATCAATCTATTTCACAATCATTCGCAACCAATCGCTGCTGTGATAATCGTGTTTGCTCTGATCTGATTGGCCGGTTAGTGGTATGTACCTCCTCCTCCGCCCGTGCCGGGCCCGCCCCCCGCTGTGGGCCCGCCCCCTCCGCCTCCGAACATGCCCCCTCCGCCGCTGAAGTCCTGGAAGTTAGGGAGCGTCTTCTGCCTCTTCCTCTGAACCTCCTCCTTGTCTGCAACGAGAAGAGCAGCCAGGCTTGACATCGTTGTCACGGCGATGTGAGGTTTTGTTAAATCGGACAGACAGTTTCGTTCTTTGGTGCTAACCACTGCGATGCTGTTGGAACTGGGGCACTTATGATCCTTTTGTTATCTGCTACACTTGCTGTGCGGGGCTACCTGTGCGTCGCTTTGTATGACAGCGTCTTCAGAATGAGTGTGTGTGTGTGTGAGGATGAGGCGTGCTGTGTGTCCACTGGCTGCTACCGCTGTGGTGCTGTAGGGGGCGCTGCTCCCTCAGAAAACTACTCTGGCCATTAAGGCGGATTAATGACTGATCACAGGACATCACCGATGTGAAAACAACATGCTGACATCACCATGTCCAGGAAGTCAGGATTACCGATAGAGGATTACAAATCAACAAAGCGGAGCCTGGCGTATTTATAGAGAACTCACCTATGATCTGAGGGTGGTAGGTGAAGGGCTTGGGCTCACTCGTCTCGTTGTCAGACTTGCGTTTCAGCTGCACGAACACCGACGTGGGCTTCTGCAGGTTCAGGTCCCGGTACTTGGGGGTCTTGAAGACGATCGCAAACTGGAGGGGGGCGGGGCGAGGGAAGGAAGGGGGGGAGAGGCAGCAGTTAGAGACCCCCCCCAGTGTGGTCTGAGAGGCCCTGGGGCGGCCGGGCGTGTGACTAACCTGCCGGTGGACGTCGGTGGGGGAGAAGTCTCCCAGGGCCTCCCAGGTCATCCCCCTGTCGTCCTCCTCGTAGAAACGCACCTGGATGTCATCTGGACAACAACACAGGGACACGCCTTCACCACACAACCAGGAAGTGATGTCATGACATATGAACTCTGCATGTCTCGTCTGTCCCTGTCTCGCTCTCTCTCCCCACCGGGGATTTGTATACCAGCCGGGGAACTCCCCAACGCTGGCCAACAAGGACTTCCTACTCTGGAACTACATGACGTGATGCTGTCACAATCAACAAGCCGTCATGCGAGGGGATCGGGGACTACGTGATCACTTTGTTTCTAAGGTGACAGGGATACTAAGTGCTTTGCATTTTGCGGTACAAATAACAAAGCAGGCCGTGCTCGTTTCAAAATGAACTTGTCACGATGATCTAGATCTGCCAGCCAGTCAAACCTTGTCACATCACTAAGGGCAAATGACATCTGGACACCTCCACAAGGCCTGCTGAGATATGATGAGGCTGATTGGTTATCTGATGTGGACAGGTACTAGGGGAAGACAGTCATACCAAGTGTTGTACAGCTGAACACGGTCTTGCTCTGGCTCTGGCTCTGGCCTGGGCCTACCTTTCTGAACCTTGTCACAGAGCAGATAGACCTCCTCTCCCCCAGTCACACAGCCAGCCGTTCTGTCCATCCTCACGATCTTCAGGTTGGAGGCGTTAGGAGCCTCTGCAGGGAACACAGAGAACACCAACAGGGAATCAAATCGGGTATTGGATTTCTATAGGCCGTTTTGCAAGCAGTGTCACAGAGGGCTTCAAGAGGCCCATAGAACTGCACCTAAACCAAGCTAAACCCTCAGGAGACGACGAGGAAAACCTCTTAGGAAAACTCTGGAGAGAAGAGAAAAAAAGAAGGAACACTGGGAGGATCCCTTGTCTCTTCCTCTGCTTTAGAGGCAGGGTTATTGAGAGGGCACCCCGGACCGCTGCCGCCTCTGAGGCAGGGTTTCTGGGAGCAGGGCAGCCAGTCAGAGGTCTAGTGTGAGAGGAAGTAGACTGGTGAGCCTACGGAGCAGAGGAAGCAGGGCACAGCGAACTGCTGGGGAAATGAAACCAGGCCAGGCTGCGGCAGTTTCATCTGAACGCCGCCACTCTCCTTCCAACACGGACAGAGAGCAACGTGCTGTGGCCGTCTCCAGGGCAACCAAGTGGGTTCGCTTCAGCGCTTCTTCCTGGTGCGATCGACAGAGACGGGGGCGGGGTAAGCACTGTGGGTAAACCCTGAACCCATCTGTGGTCTTGGAGTCACACGCAGTGTGGAAGACTGAAGCCCTTCTCAGAAGTTCTCAGGTGGAGGACGTGAGGGGATGGGGAACTCTGACACTACCCCCTTCATGGGTCATAAGGACAGTCTTAGACGGACCCTGACCCACCAACGGCGGGCCTTTTAAGATTACATTTACATTTAGTCATTTAGCAGATTGCTCTTATCCAGAGCGACTTACAGTAAGACATTTTCCCCGAGGCAAATAGGGTGAAGTGTCTTGCCCAAGGACACAACGTCATTTTTCGCATGGCCGGGAATCAACCCGGCAACCTTCTGATTAATAGCCCAATTCCCTAACCGCTCAGCCATCTGACTCCATCTGACGATATGTTAATGTGGAGTTCAGACGCTAAGAGAAGACCAAATCCCAGCGGACTGAGAAGGCAGCGCTGACTCACTGCTGTCGAAGATGGGGTCTGATATGACGGGGTCCAGCCTGCGAGAGTAGCCCCCGTCGCTGTCCGGCAGGAAGGCCGTGAACATGAGACGCACCACACTCAGGTCCATCTCCTTAGACTGCTGGCCTGCTGCACTGCTGATCAGGCTCTTCTGGTGCTCTGGAGACACACACACACACGGAGATACACACACACACACACGGAGATACACACACACACACACAGGACACGCATGAGCACAAATATCTGTCAAGGCTCGCCTTTTTGTGTGTGTATGTCTCGGTGTGTGTGTGTCTCTCGGTGTGTGTGCATCTCGGTGTGTGTGTGTGTCTCGGTGTGTCTTCCTGACCTGTGAGCTCCCTGGGGAAGCGGACCTCTCCCTGGTAGACGTCGATTTCCGGGTGGATGGCGAGCCCACTGTTGTAGCCCATCCTGTAGGCCTCGCTCATCCTCTCCTCCAGGGTCTTGATCACGTTCTTCTTGGTCACATGCAGGATCCCCAGGTTGGGGAAGCTGGAGGAAGCGACACCGATTTACAGCTGGGTTTGGCCCTCTTGACCTACCACCGATACATGTGTAAAAAGGATTTCACAATGTGAGCGTGTGTGTGTGTGACACCCACCTGAGGCAGGAGTCTTTGGGCTGCAGGTCAGCGATGCAGATGCCCTTTTCACACTGCTTGCCCACCAGACTGTGAGCATGCAGGTGTGGGCTGCTGGAGTTAGTGACCAGCTGGATCACCAGACGAGCCATGCCCTGATAGTTACAGATCTGGACACAACAACAACAACAACAACAACAGCTTTACTGGAGAGCTTCACTGCTTTTAGCACAGACGGCCACAGTATTCATTTAGCCGACGCATCTATCCAAAGGAACACACAGAAATGTGAACCTGTGACCTGGCCTTGATTGCCAGTAAACCCTGCCAGTAAATCCAATATCCTATACGTGTTTTGGTCGCTTGATTTTAAACCATTGAGGCGTTGCAGATCGGTGTGGTGCGTGAAAGCTACACCAGGGACTCCAGAAGTGAGTCACAAAGACAAGGAGGTTGATGTTGCTGTAATGTTGTCCTCTCTAGTGTGGTTGGTGAAAAACACTTTCTATAGGCAAAAATGAGTCACTAGGGAAGCCACACACACACGCACACGCACGCATGTATGTATGCTGACACACAATGTGGGTGGATATAAAAGGGCTCAAAGCTCCAAATCAAAAGGCTAAAGCACTATGTATACAAAATGTTTTGAAAGGAAAGTAGTGGAAAAACTGCTGTGTTTACTAGTGATCCATGACAAACTAATTGTGGCATAAACCACTTCAATCTTGGACGGTTCAAGTTGGTTATAGCTGATCTGCAAAAGCCCTCAGTGACATGCCTAGTAAAAACAGCTAGACAAACAACATTTGATTGGATTCAGACTGACAGTGACTGACACTGGATGATAGCCAACACCAACGTCGCCCATAAACGTTAAGAAGACCGGCCTGCCACATGACAACTTTTCCATGAGCTAAGCTACCTCCGAACACCGGTAAAAAGGTTGTCTTTTTCCCTGTCGTGCCACTGGTCTTCAGACACCCAAGATGGAAACCCCCTGGGGTCACCTTACTAACAGAGGCACAAAGTCCTCCCAAACCCTCCGTCCTGAACGACACTCGCTGGTCTAAGTGGGACCTGTCTTGTTCTCCTGTCTTGGACAGGGTCTGATTCACACAGAGAGCACCTGCAGCACTCACACCCAGTAAACTGCTCCCTTTATTATCTTTTCTTTTTTCCTTCCCCTGCAGTTTTGGATAAACAAACCTGCTATATGAACACATTATGATGTGTTTCCTGGTTCATGACAACAACACAGAGCAGGTCTGTTCCTGGAAACTGTATACACGTGTGGTTTCTCATGCAGCAGGTGACACTTCCTCCAACACGCTGCCTTTCACTGCTCACAACACCAAACCCTACCAGGACAACTGCCATCCAGCAAGCCTGCCCTCTGCTCGCCAGACCCACCGTCCCCACACGGCCAGCACAGCACCAGACAGACCAGAGCCACCGTCCCCTCACGGCCAGCACAGCACCAGACAGACCAGGCCCACCGTCCCCACACAGACCAGACCCACCGTCCCCTCACGGCCAGCACAGCACCAGACAGACCAGACCCACCGTCCCCTCACGGCCAGCACAGCACCAGACAGACCAGACCCACCGTCCCCTCACGGCCAGCACAGCACCAGACAGACCAGGCCCACCGTCCCCACACAGACCAGACCCACCGTCCCCTCACGGCCAGCACAGCACCAGACAGACCAGACCCACCGTCCCCTCACGGCCAGCACAGCACCAGACAGACCAGACCCACCGTCCCCTCACGGCCAGCACAGCACCAGACAGACCAGGCCCACCGTCCCCACACAGACCAGACCCACCGTCCCCACACAGACCAGACCCACCGTCCCCTCACGGCCCAGACCCACCGTCCCCTCACGGCCAACACAGGACCAGACAGACCAGACCCACCGTCCCCTCACGGCCAACACAGGACCAGACAGACCAGGCCCCTGACAGAAAGAGAGGTTCTTTCCTTTTCCACACAAGCGCAGGCTCTGAGAGAGATCTTGTCTAGTTCCAGGTTGATATCTGTCATGTCTGAGTCTGTCTGATTCACTCGACATTCCTTGTAATTATGTGCACACGACACGCGAGGAAATTCCCAACGGATCTGAAACAGTGGGGAATTAAGGGGGAGAGTTGTAGCGTGCAGCTCAGTGGTAGAACATGGGGATGGTTACAGCTCAGTGGTAGAGCATGGGGATGGGTATAGCTCAGTGGTAGAGCATGGGGATGGGTACAGCTCAGTGGTAGAACATGGTGATGGGTATAGCTCAGTGGTAGAGCATGGTGATGGGTATAGCTCAGTGGTAGAGCATGGGGATGGGTACAGCTCAGTGGTAGAACATGGTGATGGGTACAGCTCAGTGGTAGAACATGGTGATGGGTACAGCTCAGTGGTAGAGCATGGAGATGGGTACAGCTCAGTGGTAGAGCATGGTGATGGGTACAACTCAGTGGTAGAGCATGGGGATGGGTATAGCTCAGTGGTAGAGCATGGGGATGGGTACAGCTCAGTGGTAGAGCATGGGGATGGGTACAGCTCAGTGGTAGAACATGGGGATGGGTACAGCTCAGTGGTAGAACATGGGGATGGGTACAGCTCAGTGGTAGTGGAGTGTTTGCCTGCAGATCAAGAGGTTTCAGGTTACACATCCCCTACTCCTGTATGTTACACTGCTAAATAAATACAAATGAATGCCACAGGCATGAAACACAGGCATACTCAACAAAATCAAGCCTTCCTATCCTTTCTTATATAGTGATTATGATCAACTTATCTTATCCAGAGCGACTTACAGAAAGTACAGGGACATTCCCCCGAGGCAAGTAGGGTGAAGTGCCTTGCCTAATGACACAACGTCATTTTGCAAGGCCAGGAATCGAACTGGCAATCTTCTGATTAATAGACTGATTCCCTAACCGTTCAGCTATCTGACCCCGATTTGTCCTTAACCAGACAATGACATGTTCTTCTATGTGAATGTCAGACGGTTTCGAGAGAAGGAAGGAAATGAAACCATTTAAAAATGATATTCAATAGTTTCTCAAGAAATTACATTATCCTGGCAGTAAAATACCTATTTTTATTCTTATCTTTCCTGTACCACATCTTTGAAATCACTAAACCGTATAGATTTAAACCACGAAGGTTTAAGACCTAACATTTGTATCGAGATCCTGCTAATGATAAGACAGAGGAGAGAAAGGGGCTCCATATCCAGACACTCCTCCTGCAAGGGACTTCCCAGAGTTCAGTCTGAACATAGTTAAAATTACCAAGGATATGTGTGTATTTGTGTAGTGTGTAGTGTGTGTGTACATAACGGAACAGGAGGGGGTGGAGGAGAGAAAACAAGAGAAAGAGAGACAAAGAAATCTAGAGAGAAAAAACGAGAAAAAGAAAAGAAGAAAAAAAGAATGAAAGAAAAAGAGAGAAAAAAAAGAGAGAGAGCTCATGGTGATAGAAAAGGCAGAAGAACATACTTCAGAACAACCCTGTGCCTGTGGAAACACGGGCCTACAAACTGACAGGCCTCATCCACACACCTTTATCCAATGTAAAACGACATGTTGGAAATGCTTCTAGAAACGTCCGACCAAGAGGGGAATTCCCTCTCATGCATCCTCAGTCAGAACACATCCACACTGTCACATGACATATGGAAGAACACACAGGAACAACGAAGAGAAAAGTCTGTCACCTTGATCTGAGGATAGGACTTCCTGTTCTTCTCACTGGACGCTCCCGGGAGTCCACCATGAGACGGCCCCTCGCAGCCGTACCGGAAACGGAAGCCCCTCTGGGGAACACGTGATCGTCGTTAACCGTTAAACATCTGCCACCCAAACACCTTGCAACCAATGCTGGGTAGATTACAGTAAAGTCGACTTGCTTTCTGTTGACAGTAAGGTCGTTAAATATCTGATGTATTCATTTGGTAGATGCTGTTGTCCAAAAGCAATGGAGAGGGGGACGATTTGAACCTGCGATCCTCCTGATCTGCAGTCAAACGCTCTATCCCCTCAGCGATACACATCCCACACAGAGGATGTGCAGAGCCGACAGCTTGATACAGGGCCGTCAGGACTGTAGGAGCACGGTGAGGACAGAGGGCTTACCTGTTTAGGCTGCTCAGTGATCTGAAGGTACGGCCCATCCACTGAAATGAGGGGCACGACAAGAGGGGAAGAAAGTACAAATATTAAACATCAGTTGAGTGTCGTCATTTACATTTAGTCATTTAGCAGACGCTCTTATCCAGAGCGACTTACAGTAAGTACAGGGACATTCCCCCGAGGCAAGTCGGGTGAAGTGCCTTGCCCAAGGACACAACATCATTCGGCAAGGCTGGGAATCGAACACATAACACGGGTCTCCAACCCTGCTCCTTGAGAACTAGCTTCCGGACTCACCTGACCTGATTCAACACTAGTTACATGATCAACCAGATTTCACCCCCCCAAATCTCCACCATGGGCAGACTTCTATAACAGCCAATGAACAGGTCATCCTGCACCAAGATGACCGAGGGCAGATAAAGGTGCAGTGAGCTTGACCCGAACAGAAGACTGCTCTCCCAAGAGAGCCTTTAAACTGTTTTTTTTACAGTACAGAACCACTAGAATTCAACAAGTGGCATGTATGATACTTATATTTCCTTGCTGTCATGTGGCAAGGATGTCGTTTTCCCTGCGACATCCAGCTCTGAAGCTCACTCTATCGGTGGGTCGGTCTACAAAGACTGCTCGTGGGTGCATGGTCGCAGTTACTGCGAACTTGCGCCTTTTTTGGTTTTGTTAACACCATCAGGTGTGTCACATCCTCCGTGTTAAACAACCACATCAGCTTAGATGACTTCCTGTCTAACATAGCGCCCGGCCACATCCTCCCACTGATGTTAGCTAGCTGCCTTCAACCAACACGCTAGCATTCACCTACAGATACAAGAATCAAGACTGAGAGAGACTTTAGACGCCACTTATTCATGAATCGATCAGTTCAATTTGAAGACACTGTCCATGAGACTCGGTTTCACAGCGCAGTGTAAAATGCCACCTCTCAATGCCGATTTGGACAACACACCCACACACACCCACACAACCACACACACCCACCCACGCACACACATTGGGTCTCCACCATGACAAAGAGAAGTTTTCCCTTTGTACTCTCACAAGCCTTGTTTCACCTTCTGTTTGTGCTTGATGTTTCATTTAAGTGTAATCTGACAGCCTTCTGAAGATCAATAGAGAAGTGAGACTAACTTGAGAAAGAGAAGTGCACTTGTGGCTATGAAGTAGTAAACTACCCAAACACATCATGACGTCACGAAACTGTCTTTTCAGCTTGCATCAAGGGGGTGAAGGATATGCTGGGTTTGGATGGTAGGTAATATTTTGACTAACTGTATAATTTCCCCATGGCCAAGAAACTGTAGAAAGAAAAGTTAAAACGTCATTCCCACACAGTTGTGTGCTCTTACCTGTTCGCTGTGGTATGTCCGAGTAAGATGAGATATCCCATAGTGGATCATAGAACTAGAAAACAAACAGTAGCATTCACAGATTAAAAACCAAACGTCCAGTTAATGGTTTATTATAATCATGTCATATTGCAACCTCCATTTTTTATAATATAGTATATATTACTATATATCAAAAGATATACAATAAGATGAATATTGCTTCCTAAAATATAAAACAACAGGAATGGGAATGCACTGTTGAGAACAACAATAGAACAGCAACACAAATCATAGTATTTATTTATAGAAAGAAGAAAATGGGTCGAGTTGTACCGGGGTTTGATTTGACAGGTAATCCTCATCAGCCATTTTTGTGTCTGTGACTGGGGAAAGCACAAAAGACCGTAAGACCACAATGATAGTTTGAGTTTTCACTCGTCTGCTCTTTCGTCAATGATAGCAAGAGTTGAGGGATATTTTCCAGCTGAACAGCTCTCGACAATAGAGCTAGCACTTATTGAAGTAGTCAGTAAGTTTGGCTAAGACTAACTGTCTTGTTAGCTTTGTATCTTGCGCCCAATGTGTAGTAGCTAGCCTACCTAACCAATAGTTACTGTGTCAGTACACCAGTTCAAACATGTTTCAATGTTTCGCCATTTCCATTGCTACTGGAGTTAGCTGTACAGTAGCGACAGTTATAGAGACAGTTTGCTGTTCATGATCAATGTTGTTAGCTAAATAGCTAACTAGACTAGCTAGCAGACAAGCTAATTTGAGATATGAGGAAGTGGACTGGGCTGCACAATAATAGGCAAGATCACAAACTGTTTAGCGTTAAGCAGTTACACACAAGTCTAAGGTAAACTGAATGCATTCTTGGAAATAAACTGGAACGTACCGTGTACTAAAAACAGCAAATGCTTACCTGCTTTACGAGGTCACAAATCCGATTCCAACATGAAATTGCAGTGGCAGTCCCAACCTAATTTGAACTGAGTTTCGCACCTATTGCGCCATGCTGTTTGGGTGAACTCATTAGCAAGCTGTTAAAGTATCTAGTCTAGTAGTGGCTCGAGCTAATTAAACAGCGGCAGATGTCGGCCACTACCAGTGTTATCTGATCAGACTAAATACATGTGTTTAAATTGAGC
The DNA here is from genome assembly GCF_021917145.1 of Hypomesus transpacificus. Lineage (NCBI taxonomy): Eukaryota > Metazoa > Chordata > Actinopteri > Osmeriformes > Osmeridae > Hypomesus > Hypomesus transpacificus. Next base: position 2,497,711 of record NC_061060.1, read on the forward strand.
AATGATGGTATATGTCAAATGGTTAAGAACAAAAGACAACTAGAATGTGAATTGGACAGTTGTTAATACAATTTACTTCCCCACTGGAATTTCCCAGTGACGTGAACCTAGAAGGGTAACTTGTTGACCTTTTTCGTAACGCACGCCCCCTAGAGGCGACCAAGGTTGAGGCAACTACGTCATCACAATCCAGGCTTAAAGGTACAATAGTTCTTTATTTTATTTTTTAATAGTTTTGACCCCTAAAAATGTTAAAATGTTTCTTCTTTGGATATAAATGTGTATTTTGGAGTGTTACGCTATTTTCCAGCCGGACTATTAACTGCAGGTGTTAATTGTCGGGAGGTATGTATGGCTATTTTCGCACTTATTTTGAAAACTAGGGCGGGGAGGGAGTTAGGATATAGCTGTTTTGTTTTGTTAGGTTAATGATTTCTTGATTTAGTGTGGGCCGCCTGCTCTACTCTCCTGAACAGTAGGTGGCGGTAACGCTATTTTCAATGATGGTTGCAATCTGACTCTAAACGCTGAGGTAGTCAAGCGTACTTCCTAAAATCTTACAGAAGCTATCCAACCGGCCGCTTCGCGACAAAATAACGTATATTGACATGGCAACAGATATGGCTTGCATCGATGTTTCTACCCAGGATACTTATGCTCCTCATGGCCGAAAACAAAAGAAACTGCAACTTTCCACAACCTTAAGAAAGTGTTATGCTTTCTGCAAGAGGAAGGTAAGTGTAGGGAGGCCATTCTGACCGAATAACCAGAATTTTGTACCTTACAACTACTTTTTAAAGTATTATAATATGTATCCCATTAAAACATTTGTTTGTATCGTTTTGTAGACCTTTGCCAAATTTGTGGCATCGAAGGAAAACCCATGTTCCGAGGAAGCCGTTCGTCCAACAACCTGGCATTGCTGTGGCCAAAGCTTCTATGAACCCTCTTCAATCCACAAGCATGTGGCCAGGGCTCATGAATCTGAGATTACACAGTTAACAGAGTCAACGTTCGAGAACTTTCTCAGCCAGACTGAGAAAGACACATTATCGCAACAGCAAGTAAAAGTGAAAGAGACTGTAGATATTTCACAGTGGATTCCTGACACCAGCCACATCACTGATGACCAGCTACACAAGTAGGCTACATGGGACTATATCACAATAAGACTGATTTCCAAAACATTTGGCATGCACACATTTTTATCTTACCGTCTCCTCTTCTGTGTCTAAGTGGTCCAGGTGAGGTTCTCCTATACTACTGCTATTGCCAGCTTACCGATCCACATGCTATCTGTGCCTGGCAAAAGGCCATGTGTGAGAAACTCCACCTAACTGGCAAGGTAAGGCTGTTCCTCACCTGGGGCTATTATGCTGGGAATGACGTTCCTTTATAACTACAGTGGCACTACAGGAATTACTACATTTACTTTTTTTTATTTTTTTTTATTACACATGGCACATGGTTATAAATATAACCTAATGTACTTACTGATCTTGTCATATATACTCAGTCATTCCACTCTTTTTGCAGGTGAGGGTGGCTACAGAGGGTATCAATGGAACAATTGGTGGCACCAAAGTGGCGACCAAGTCGTACATCAAGGCAATGCGTTCACATCCAGTCTTTAAGATCATGGATCAGGAGGACTTCAAGGTAAAGAATACTCCTCACATAATTTTGCCAGACGAGCTTATAAACACAAGTCAAAGACTTGTGTTATAAGCTTGAATAGTCTGACAGCAGGGCCTGGCTCTCTGTGTCTCCACAGACCAGCGATGGAGGGGCAGGCTGTTTCTCTGATCTCAGGGTGGGTGTCTACAAGGAAATCGTCCCCATGGGAGTGGACCCTGAGGAAGTGTCCTACAGACTGGCAGGTACTATACCACACAATACAGTCATGTCGGGTTTGTGGGGGGTTGACATTGCATTCAGAAACAGATTTGAATATATGTAACATGTATGCCAGATCCTTCAGTACTTATATCAGATGATTGTTTGACTGAAGCATAGGAGGCGGACATCTGGTTTGACAAGGGTTTGCTCATCTTGTCAAGGAATCCATTTGGAACCGGAGGAATTTCACAAAGAAGTGGAGGCTATTCTGTCAAAAACGGATACTTGCAAAGAAACAATACTGTTAGACTGCCGAAACTTCTACGAGAGTAAAATAGTGAGTACGGTTGAGAGATGAATGCACCGTATCTGCTCCAGCAGGGCTACAGATGTAACCCCTGTTCTCCTTTCCTCCTCTGGGGGGGCTTCCAGGGCCACTTCAGACATTGTGTAGCCCCCAACATTCGCAAGTTCAGCTACTTCCCTGACTACGTTGACCAGAACATTGACCTCTTCAGAGACAAGAATGTGCTCATGTACTGCACAGGGGGCATTCGGTGTGAACGTGGGTCAGCCTATCTTCGCTCCAAGGTAAACATATTGACTTTCACTAAACGCATCTGTTTTGGTTGGTAGCGTTGTATAATCTCTTCATCTAACTATGCTTAAAGTACCTCCATATGCAAGAAAACTTTCAGCCCAACAAAGTCAACAAACCATGCCACGTGTGTTTCTCTAGGAGGTGTGCAAGGAGGTGTACCAGCTGAAGGGAGGGATTCATAAGTACCTGGAGCGCTTCCCAGAGGGGTTTTATCGAGGGAAACTGTTTGTGTTTGACGAACGCTATGCAATCTCCTCTAACGGTGATGTCATCTCAGGTGTGTGCATCTCCTCTGGGTATTACATCACTCTGTGTTTGGGGTTGTTCAGAGAAATCACATTTGAATATGATCTGATTGTTTGAACGGCAAAAGTGCTTGAGTGATTTGTTTGCATACGATTTTTGAATATTACCAAAACGAAACAAGCTCATAAAACGTGACTAGTTCATCAGCGTCCCTCCTCTCCCTCTGTCCCTCGTTCCAGAGTGCAGATACTGCGGCTCACCGTGGGACCAGTACCAGCTGTGCACCACCACCTTCTGCTGCCAGCTAGTCCTTTCCTGCCCCACCTGCAGACAGGGGGGGCTCACTTCCTGTTGTCCCACCTGCCAGAGCAAAGGCCAGGGCCAGAAGCCCTCTTCCACACCGCACCAAAGAGAGGAGTGCGAGTGCACAGACGGACGGCCTAGGATCCCCCAGGATGTGTTGTGATGCGACAGTTTTACAGTTAGAAAATACATATTTTTAAATACATATGCTGTGCTGTGTGAGGATTTAGATGGCTATGAAAGCATGGCAGCGTTTGGTTTTAGTTAACATGAACTTGAACCACATTTATTTAATATAAAATATTAGATAAATGTATGATAAATGAGCAACTGTGTCAATCCTTCGTGGAAAAGATGGTACTAAACAACTGTAATCTGTAATCATAAAATTAATTATCTCACCTTATTCTGCTGTTGGTGAACTTCACCTTGGAGTATAGATTGTCTTAAAGTTAGATTGTCTAGATTCTAAAAAGTCTTATGAACAGCAGTGTCGTGAGGTTGCCACATATTTGTGTCCTATCTTTTGACCTATTTTTTTGAAGCAGTTCACACTTTCCAAACAAGCACCAACAGTTGAGTGGGGGTGATATGACTGTTGGCGTTTGTTGGGGCATTGAAAATGACGGTTAGCTTATCATTCCAAACATTTGAAACCTTACACAAATAGTTCGAATATTTGGTGTTGGGGCAATATGAACTGGCCTTAGGGCCTCTCAATTAATGGATGTTTTCATAAAATCTGTTTTTATTTATAGAACAGATCCAGAAGAAGTGCCTATTCGCTGCACTAGGTGGCGCCTTTGACTGGTTACTAGTAATTGCTAGTCGCATAGAAACGGTACCAGATAATCGCATCATCACGGGGAAAGAAGCTCATCGTCGTAGGGTGGCAGGGGCTCACGCACGGTCACCATCAGGGACGAAAACCGCCAGTCAGCACCTTGGAATATACTACAACTTGGGTGACAACATCTGATGAGTTTAAGTCACCTTGTACAGTTGTGTTCGTGAGGACAGGAGGATTCAGCGATGTCTGCACCGGGGTTTACAAACCTGAACACATCTGTTGGTTACAGCTTGAACTCAACGCCGAATGGTGGAGCAGCATCCCCTTATCAGAATGGTAAAACAGGCCGCGGAGATAAACCAGGCTGTACAAGATTAGCGTATAGCCTTGAAGCTGCCGTTTATCTGGTTCCCAACCTGTTTATGTGAAACAGTGTCTCTAGAATATAAGGTCAAGTGTAACTACTGTAGTCATACAATTTACTTGACTTATGTCATAAAATACAACTTGCAGGTGTTTGTGCAGTCAGCAGTAGTATTCTAAGTGGCTAGCTAGCTAGCTAATCTAACCCTATGGTGCTAGCGTATATTTAGCTGTATAGCTAGCTAAACTCAACCGCATTGCCGGTTAGTAAAGCTTTTGCTAGTAGTGACTCAAACCAAGGGAAACATGACAGACGCGACAGATTATGGCGAGATAGTAGTTGATCATTGTGGAATTGGCAAGCTAGCCGAATATGCACATTTTATAACAGCTTGCTAGCTGTAGCAAGCCAATGTTAATCAATGCAGCTGTCAAACTAGCCAGTTTAGCTACTGTAGTGCTAGAGCTAGCCATCGTTAGTGACTGGGGATTGGGAAGGTTGGCTTAACTGCGTTCTGTCGGCTACCTAGCAACCTTTACGTTTTAAACGTATAATAGTTCTTCGATAGCTAAGTATGTTAACTTGGTATAAGTTTGACATCTAGCTACGGTGTCAGCTGTCTAGAAGGCGCATCTTGGACCTTTTAGTTAACTTTGATTAGCTATGGTGCGCTGTAAACTGTATCAGCCACGACAGTTTAAAGCTAAAGATATGCATCGCTCCCTTGACCAACGTTGCGACCTGCTGAATACAACTGTATCCCTTTTTTTTTTTCCAGGTTCAGAACAGAAGTACCCCTCCGCATATCCAGGCTATCCAGGCTATTATGGAGACACACCTCAACAGCAAGGCCACTCCACCATTCCAGCACAGTGTGCCCCTGCCCCTAACAAAGCGACAATCACGAACAATGACCACAGTGCTAACTACTACCACAACAGCCACCAGCAACCCCCCCACCCCGCTGCTGTCTCCAGTGTAGCCCCCACTGCATTTGGGCCACCCCAAGCTTCCCACCCCCCCTCCCAGCCCTATGGGACCACCCCCACCAGCGCCACCCACCCTACACCCAGTGCCCCTTCAAATCCCCACCATCCACAGCCATTCCAGCAGCCAGTCCCTTACGGCACCTCAGCAGGTTACTACAGACAGCAGTATCACACTCCCCACTCACAGCACCACCCTCAACAGACAAACCTGGTGTCGGCACCCCCAAGTGGGCCTGGCACCCCGCTCTACCCCATAGTCTCCTACCCATCCGCACCGGGCAGCAGCCAGTATGGGACGCTACGCTCCTCGCTCGCCACCTCCTCCCCGAGACCCGTTCCAAACCTGATGGGGGCTCCCTTGCACCAGTACCCCCCTGGAAATGGTAGCAGCCAGCTGGGGTCCCCTGCAGCGGTGCATCCTGGGTATGGCGTGGCTCCTCCAGGCCTGCCGCCCACAGTGAACGGCCAGAGAAGTGCAGGTAGGACCCGCGGGCTGTATTCTTTCTAATGGATCTTTTGTTGGAATGAGTTGTGAGTTCACTCTAGTCCTCTACCACCGGATACAAGTATCTGCTAAACGAACAAACGAACGAAGTACAATGTAATAACACACCTGGTTATTTGTCGTTCCCCGCAGGCCAAGCCCCAGTCCTCCAACACTACGACCATCCAAGCCAGGTCCCGGGGACTCGTGACCCCTACGGTCGAGTCCCAGCTGGGCTGTCGGACGCAGACAGGACCCCCTCAGGGACCCCCGCTGCCTCGGTCCCCTCGTCCCCCGGACACCAGCCAGGTACCAGACAGGCACACTGTGTGTGCCACAAACGGCTTTTTCCATTGGCTGAAGTCGCCAGGGGTGGACTGCCATTGGACGAGAGCCGAGAGCATGTTCTCTGCTGTGTTTTCTATACGCTGTATTTTTAAGTTGCTTCGGATGAAAGGAAACTGCTAAATGGATAAAATGTCAGATGTGATGTGATTCTCTTTTTGAATTCTCCAAGAACGATCCGACGTGAGAGGGAGTTTCTTAACGTCCTCGTGTTCTATTGCAGCGTTATCCGTCGAGTGTTTGCTATTTTAGAAACCTCAGTTGGAGGTTTCTTCCTGTTCTTGGCTGCTTGGCGTTACGGGGTCTGAAGCTAACACCTGGCAGGGCCTCAGAAGAACCAGCCTTCTCTCTCGCACACACACACCATGACACATCTTCAACGTTTTTATTCATTTAGCAGTCGCTTTTATCCAGGGCGACATGCAAATCATGCATATGCAAAGTACAGCAGGACATGAGGGGGAGGAGGGGGGCGTAGTTATGTAGTATTTCAGTGGTCAGTGGTCAGTGGTGCTCAGTGGTTAAAGGCTGGTCTGTGTTTGCCAGGCACAGTGCAGGGTAGCTTCATCCTAGCCACCAGGCACAACAACAGTAATAGGATCTCAACTACAGGATTCCACTGTGCAATGCTGCAAAAAGATAATATCTGGGCAACATCAAACAATTTTGTGGGCGACGGTGGTACAACAGTTTCTCAAACACAAACGCAGTCACATGTCATGGGCGCTCCCTCACAATGCCCCCCCCCCCCCCCCCATTCCCCTCCACAGCTGATGGTTCTGTTTTGACCCCCCCCCCCCTCCCACAGGCATGCAGTACGGATATGTAGCTAATAGTGGCTCTGCCGCCCCCCCTGCCCCCGCCGCCCATGTGCCCTCGTCATCCAGCTCCGAGGAAGAGGAGGATGAGGATGAGGATGAGGAAGCAGGTCTGCTTTGCTCTGATTTTATTACCCATCCATACCCACCCCTCCCCCTTCACTGCCGTCTCTCTCCTCCTCCCTCCCTCCCTCCACTGTACTCTTTCTCCTCCCCTCATTCACTGTACTGTCTCCTCCCCCCTCCACCTCGCCTCCCCTTCCTAAAGCAAACAATCCATCTCCAAATTCACTTTTCCCCCGGCAATCCCCCCCGGCCATCTCAACCCCATGCCTTCCCTCAACTCTAACCATCAGCTTTCTGTGCAGAAAAGTCAAAATAACGGGGTAAATCGCACCATTTTCACTTGACATATAACACTGTGGCTCATACTATTTCTTTGAGAATGCAGTGGATGTTCCAGAATGTGTCGTTGGCGTACAGACTGGGAGCCTGCTCTGCTTTCTGTCTGGCTTTTTACCCAGAAGGCCTCTGCTCTGCAGGAAGTCCTGTTGCTCTGGCAGGAAGCAGCCGTGAAGGATGTCTCCTCAGAATCAGAATCAGAATCAGAATTGGTGTTTATTCGCCATGAAAGTTTGCACAGACAAGGAATTTACTTTGGCAGCCTCACCTGGGTCAGAGGACGTTTTGCTCTGCTGTATCTCTGACTTCAACACATTCAACATTAAATATTCAACAACAAAAAAAGGCTAAGCACATTTCCCTAAGGACTCAATTTCCCTTTGTTTCCCCATTAGATACACTGGACAAGGTTGTGTGGACTAAACAAAAAATCGTTCACTTTTCACCTTTAAAACCATGCTGCTGCTACGTGTCAAATCATGCACAGCATCTCTCCTCGTAGTGTCCCAGTTCTAGGGAGGTGTTAAAGTTTCTCCCCAGAGAAACACCTCCCCCGCCCTGAGGAGCTGTGGAATCGACTGGAGGTTAACAGCTTTTTATATATAGCCTCTCCCCGGTCCGCCAGGGCGTCTCTGGGCCCTGGGTCTCTGCGTGGGACCAGGAAGCTGGCCTGCCTGAGCTAGCTCTCATTAGCACGGTGGCCTAAGGTGTTGCTGCTTCCAACTCCAACCCTCAAGCATTTCTTTGATGTCATGTTTATTCCCTCCTTTAAGGCACCTGTAGTGGATGCCGGTTCTCTCTGCTTGTCAGGCAGTATAATTGTATTTGTTTGACGCCGTCCTGCCGGTAGAGACTTTCCTGCTCTTTCAGTCTAGGGAAATCTAAACGTCCTTTTAGCGTAAAAGACGGCTCTGAATGGATTGGAGGTTTGTGTGGTGTCAGATTGAGGAGGAGCCGGTGTTAGTCTTGAGTGGTTCTCCCTCTCAGCCAGGGCTTCTCCCCACATCTTCTCCTCACGCTGGAGCAGATTTAGCCTGGGCTAATTGGATGTGTTTCCACCAGCGCTTAGCCTGGGCTATCTTAGTTCACCAGCACAGTCCTCCATTTGGCCAATAGGATTAGTTTGGGCCTTACACCCTTCCTTCATCCGCCGTCATCCCAGATCCCTCCTCCCCCGCCGTCCCGGGATGTGCTGACGTGGGATTGTGGGAGTGCGAGTTGTTGTCAGGTCCCCTGTGAGGCCGTAAGGGGGCAGGACGAGAGAGGAGGAGCTAAGTGTGTGAAGCTTAAAAAGCCCCAGCGGAGTTTGTTGACCTCGCGACCTCCTTTTGGTTTGTCCTGAAACTCGGGGGCGCAGGGAAAGGGTTGACTCGCTGAGGCTGGAGAACTCTGTCATTCCTCTTCCTGCCTACTTGGGTGGCTTCCTTTCAGCACCATTTCACCTGCTAAATACATCCTGTTGTGTGTTTACCCTCCCATCTAGCATTCCATACTCTGTCTAACCCCTCTGCAGATATACTGGGTCTGTTCGGTACTGAGACAACAGAAGACATGCCATTTAGTTTTTCACTTATTTGTGTGGCTTCCTTCTTCCTGTCTGTCTCCTCTGTCAGGCGGTGACACGTCTTCCTCCACCACAGGCAGTGCCTCCCCGGTGCCGGCCAGCTATGAGTGCCTGGAGGGGGGTAGTTACCCAGGTGAGGGACACCCTCTCCCCGACACATCAGTACAGCCTGCTTCAGCCCACTCAGGCACTGACGTTCTAGGGATTTCTCTTCTGTTCGGTTCTCCCCTTCTTCTTTCTCCCCTCCTTCCCCAGACTCCTCCATGGTTCCCTCCAGTGACATGGCCAGCCATCCCCCGCCCTACGGCTACGGCTACCCCAGCATGCAGTCAGCCTATCAGCAAGCACCAGCCCCAGACTCCTCCCCCTCCCATGGGGGCTACAACCCCGGCTACGAGCAGTACTCCCAGGTAGGAGACCAGACTAGGCCCATCGTGCACAGGATGTGTTCTCGAGGTAACTAACCCTCTCCCCTCCCCTCCTCCCCCAGCCTCCCTTCCCTAACCTGTCCCAGCTGTCGGAGGCGCTGGGGGGGCTGAGTGGGGTCCCAGAGCTGGAGATGGAGGCCCTGATGCCCGTCAACCTGCTGCAGGAGAGGAGCCTGCTGCCCCCCCGGCCCCTGGAGGCCCCAGAGCCCAACCTCAGCTCCGACCTGAGGAAAGCCAACTGCAGCCCCCAGTACGTGTGTGTGTGTGGGGGGGGGGTCTGTGAGTGTGCATGTATGCTCACTCAACAACTATTCTAATACAGAAACCTCTAAATGTAATGGTGTATAGATGCTCACTGATGACGTAATGGTTACTGTGTGTGTGTGTGTGCTCCCCAGGACGTTCAGGTGCACCCTGACCAGCTTGCCCCAGACCCAGGCCCTGCTCACCAAGGCCAGACTGCCCCTGGGGCTGCTGCTGCACCCCTTCAGAGACCTGCAGGTACAGCACAGCCTCCAGACTGGCCTCTATACGGCCTCCACACAGCCCCCAGCCTGGCCTCTTTACGGCCTCCACACAGCCTCCAGCCTGGCCTCTATACAGCCTCCACACAGCCTCCAGCCTGACCTCTAAACAGCCTCCATCCTGACCTTTACTCAGCATCACACAGAGTTACATAATAACAACTGTGAATGTGACCTGCAGTCTTGAATGGGAACCAGAGCTGACAGTCCGGTTAGAGCAGCTTACGTCACCGTCCAGCAAGCACAGCAGAGGTCTACTCCAGGGCTGTTGGGAGTGAATGGAGCTTTCAGTGGTGATGTGTCCCAGCCATGCCTAGTTCGAGGCCATGATCCCTGCATTGGGGGGAGGTGTTGAGGAGAGCAGGGGAGCAGGAGAGCAGGAGAGCAGGAGAGCAGGAGAGCAGGAGAGCAGGAGAGCAGGAGGGCAGGAGAGCAGGGGAGCAGGAGAGCAGGAGAGCAGGAGGGCAGGAGGGCAGGAGGGCAGGGGAGCAGGAGAGCAGGAGAGCAGGAGAGCAGGAGGGCAGGAGGGCAGGAGGGCAGGAGAGCAGGAGGGCAGGAGGGCAGGAGAGCAGGAGAGCAGGAGGGCAGGAGAGCAGGAGGGCAGGAGGGCAGGAGGGCAGGAGGGCAGGAGGGCAGGAGAGCAGGAGAGCAGGAGAGCAGGGGCTGAGGTGCAGACAGGTGTGTTTCTGCTGGAGGGAGGGGGAGCGCTCCAGTGGAGGATGGAGGAGGTTGAGAGCATGCTGTACATGTGAGGAGAACCACTGAAGGTGACGTCGCCCCAGAGCAGTCACACAAACCACAGACATGGTTGTCTAACTGCTACAGTTGTGGTGGAGATGTCGGTGTGATGCAGGTCACAGGTGCAGGGAGTTGGTAAAACCACGAACAGGCTGTGTTCATCAGAAGAATGTACTTGTGTCTGTTCCTGAACATATTTCTGCCCTCCTCCTCCTCGTCTTCGTCCTCCTCCCTCTCCTCTTCCTCCTCCCCTTGCTCCTCCTCCTCTTCCTCCTCCCTCTCCTCTTTCTCCTCCCTCTCCTCTTCCTCCTCCCTCCCTCTCTTCTTTCTCCTCCCTCTCCTCTTCCTCCTCCCTCCCTCTCCTCTTCCTCCTCCCTCTCCTCTTCCTCCTCCCTCTCCTCTTCTTCTTCCTCCTCCTCCTCCTCTTCCTCCTCCCTCCCTCTCCTCTTCCTCCTCCCTCTCTTCTTCCTCCTCCCTCTCCTCTTCCTCCTCCCTCTCCTTCCTCCCTCTCCTCTTCCTCCTCCCTCCCTCTCCTCTTCCTCCTCCCTCTCCTCTTCCTCCTCCCTCTCCTCTTCTTCTTCCTCCTCCTCCTTTTCCTCCTCCCTCCCTCTCCTCTTCCTCCTCCCTCTCCTTCCTCCCTCTCCTCTTCCTCCTCCCTCTCCTCTTCCTCCTCCCTCTCCTCCTCCTCTTCCTCCTCCTCCTCTCCGTCTACAGCAGCTGCCCGTCATCACGTCCAACACCATTGTGCGATGCCGCTCCTGCAGGACCTACATCAACCCCTTTGTCTCCTTCCTGGACCAGCGCAGGTGGAAGTGTAACCTCTGTTACCGTGTCAACGATGGTGAGGGGGGGGGGGGGGGTTGTAGAGGACTAGTAGTAGGGTGAGGGCGGGGTAGAGGAGGGGGGTGGTAGAGTAGAGGAGGAGGACGTCCAAATGCAACTTCTGAAACTTGAAACCTGAAAAGCTCGTAACCTGAACTGAAGGAGATTTGCATGACGTCTTCTGTCCCCTGTGGCCCTTCCAGTCCCAGATGAGTTCATGTACAACCCCGTCACCCGCTCCTACGGAGAACCACACAAGAGGCCGGAGGTGCAGAACTCCACGGTGGAGTTCATAGCCTCCTCAGACTACATGGTGAGGTGCTGTTTGTCTTCAGGCCACTAGAGGGCAGTGTGGTGCGCGACACCACTAACGACAGCAACAGCTGTCAGGGTTTTCCTCTCTAGGGCAATTGTTGAGTTATTGTAAGCTGTTTTTCTGGGAAATGCATATAAGTCTGTGCGTGTGTGTCTCAGCTCCGACCCCCACAGCCAGCTGTATATCTCTTTGTGCTGGACGTGTCCCATAATGCAGTGGAGTCAGGCTACCTGAAGGTCTTCTGTGATTCGCTACTGGAAAACCTGGACAAGTAAGAGCCTCACTCCTCCACCGAACCCCTGCGATTCACAAAGCTACTGCAAATGGATGCAAACTCTAAAGTAGAGCTTAAAAACAGCCTTTTCAGGACCGTCATCCCTTTGTGGCTGTGTTTTAGTCGTCATGCTCTCAGTCGTAAGCAGACCTGACTAGCTCAGAGGCTGGGATGATGTCTGGGGAATGGCAGCCAGTCTCCCCACTTAACGCCCACATTTCCATGAAATCTATATCCTGATTCCTATATTTTTTTTTCTTTTCTTCAATTGCTCACCCACTCACGGTTTCACACACAAACACACACTCATTCACCCACCCACCGACACACACACAAACATGTGCTCATACACACTCTGTGTGCGCTAGCTGGAGGCTATGCTAACTCTCCGGGGTATGGGGGGGGGGGTGTTGTGTGACAGGTTGCCCGGAGACACGCGCACCAAAGTGGGCTTCCTGAGCTTCGACAGCACCATCCACTTCTACAACCTCCAGGAGGGCCTGTCCCAGCCCCAGATGCTGGTGGTGTCTGACATCGACGGTAGGTGCTTGTATGATCAAATACATTTCTAATGATAATGTTTTCTTTTTCGCAGATGCTTTTTATCCAAAAAGTCCTACAGGTGGGGATTTGAACCTGGTACCTCTTGATATGCGGGCAGATATTCTAGCCACTGAGCTGCACCCATGTGTGTTTATGTTCTTGTGTACCAGAAAGCTTGTTCTATTTGTTCATCTTCAATAGAGACCCACCTGACTGTTGCCCTTCACTACGGACCAACCAGGACCTCAGTTAGAGACTGTGGCCTACCTCGCATTTCACCAAACAAACTTTTATGAGTTTGACATTTACTTTTAGAATAGCAGAAAGTAGTTATAAATCAAGGAATGTTCTATAGAGAACAGCTGGATGGACCTCCAGTGAAATGCTCCAGAAGTTTCTCCAGCTGCCAGATGTGTTTAATAATGGTGTCTGTTGTGTTATTTCAGACGTGTTCATCCCCTCTCACGACAGCCTGCTGGTTAACCTGAAGGAGAGCATGGAGGTAAACATCTCATCAGAACGCCTCACCTCCGGTCCCAGTTTGTTGATGGAAAGGGGGAATCCATCTTGGTTTTGAAGTCTTATGAAACGTCCCAGCTTTGGGGGGAGGGTCATCAGTGTTTGGTCCACCTTGATTGGTCCAGCTTTGGGGGGAGGGTCATCAGTGTTTGGTCCACCTTGATTGGTCCAGCTTTGGGGGGAGGGTCATCAGTGTTTGGTCCACCTTGATTGGTCCAGCTTTGGGGGGAGGGTCATCAGTGTTTGGTCCACCTTGATTGGTCCAGCTTTGGGGGGAGGGTCATCAGTGTTTGGTCCACCTTGATTGGTCCAGCTTTGGGGGGAGGGTCATCAGTGTTTGGTCCACCTTGATTGGTCCGACTTGATCCAAATAATTACAGTGATGACGGAGATGGAACATCTCTTTGTTCCCAATTCAGTCATGTTCGTCATTCCCCCTCATTTTTCTCCTCTCTCTCTCCTCCCCCCACCCCTTACTCCTCCTCCTCCCTCCCCTTCCTCCCCCCTCCCCTTCCTCCTCCCTCCCCTTCCTACCCCCTCCCCCAGTTGGTGAGAGACCTGTTGAGCTCGCTGCCCTCCATGTTCAGCTCCACCAGGGAGACCCACAGTGCCCTGGGTCCGGTCCTGCAGGCTGCCTTCAAGCTCATGTCCCCCACCGGGGGGCGTGTGTCTGTGTTCCAGACCCAGCTGCCCACCCTGGGCGCTGGACTGCTGCAGTCCAGAGAGGACCCCAACCAGAGGATCAGCACCAAGGTACGGGGGAGCTCCAAGGGATTGGGTGGAGCTCAGTGGTTAGAGCTTTTGACTCCAGATCAAGAGGTTGCAGGTTTAAATCCCCCCCATACGTTGATTTGGATGAAGGCATCTGCTAAATAAAGACATTATTATTATTATTACCTCTGCCTCAACATATAATGTTTTACCGAAGAAAAAAAAAATCAGCATTTCCATTTTTTCCGGATTCTTTTTTTTCTGAAATATTTAGAAAACCTTTAAAAAAATGTTTTCCCCCATACACACCAACACAATCAACCTTTCCAAACGTGCGCTTACTGTGGCGCTGATGGACACTTAGTCTTCTTTGAGCTCTGGACTAAATGTAGCCGTGGCAGCAAACTGTTAGGCTCTCACAGTGGTGTTAAGCGTGATGAGAGCAGATGAAGTGAACGGATGTGTTGGGGGGAATGTTAGAGCTATGCAAGTGGGCCGCAAAGTGGACGAGGTCTTGAACGGCTGGTGTAAGGGTTGAGCAGGCCTCTGCATGAAGGCATATGGGACTCACCACATGCATATACTGTTACACTATCAAATCATCCTGGAATAACAGTTTATACATTTAGCAGACGGCAGACAACAAAAACGGGCAGGGGGGAGGGGGGGTTTGAACTACGACCTTTTGGTTTGCAGTCACATGCTCTACACCCATATCCTACATGCCTTAACGACAGTAAACCAGCTGAACGTGTTGTGTGACAGGAGGGATTTGTGTTTCCAGAATGTTCAGCACCTGGGCCCGGCCACAGACTTCTACAAGAAGCTGGCGCTGGACTGCTCTGGCCAGCAGATCGGAGTGGATCTCTTCCTGCTCAGCAGTCAGTACGCTGACCTGGCTTCCCTAGGTAACATTTACATTTAGTCATTTAGCAGAAGCTCTTATCCAGAGCGACTTGCATTAAATACAGGGACATTCTCCCCCGAGGCAAGTAGGGTGAAGTGCCTTGCCCAAGGACACAACATCATTTCTGACACCCTGCAGCTCTGTCTACATGTCACAGGGTCACTATCTATATGTACTTCAACACTAACTATAAGTCCTTCAACACTATCTATATGCACAGCAACACTGTCTAAATATGCACTGTGACACTGTCAATATGCACCATATTTCACAAATATGTCTAGGCTTGAAAAAGTGGATGTTATCAAATCCCTCCCAAACGCTAGTGGAACAGTTCTGGTCAATCCGTCTAGACACATTGAAGGGTCTCCAGCTGTTTGACCAAACCCCCCCTGGTCTCCTGTCCCATCCAGCCTGCGTGTCCAAGTACTCAGCAGGAAGTGTCTTCTACTACCCCTCCTTCCACCACGTCCACAACGCGCCCCAGCGGGAGAAGTTCCAGAAGGATCTGGAGAGATACCTCACCAGGAAGATTGGCTTTGAGGCCGTCATGAGAATACGCTGCACCAAAGGTAAACACACACGCACCCCCACAAAGGTAAACACACACGCCCTCACACACACGCACACCTCTAAAGCAACCGTTGCTATGATATAGCTTCTAGATAAATGAAAGGAATCCATTGTATTATGCAAATATACACTGTATTGTCATTGAAGTCGTTTCTAAACATTCTAAATTCAAATTGATTTTTCATGGTATTCTGAATTCGAATTCCTCTTGTTGTTGTTGTTAGTAACTGCTGTGTGTGTTTGCTCTGCAGGGCTGTCCATCCACACGTTCCACGGGAACTTCTTTGTCCGTTCCACCGACCTGCTGTCCCTGGCCAACGTGAACCCAGACTCGGCCTTCGCTGTCCAGATGTCCATAGAGGAGAGCTTAGCGGACACCTCGCTTGCCTGCTTCCAGGCTGCCCTGCTCTACACCTCCAGTAAAGGTACCGTACCTGGGTTCCCCTGGCCCCCCTCCTCTCCCCTGGTCCTCCTCTCCCCTGGTCCTCCTCTCCCCTGGTCCTCCTCTCCCCTGGTCCTCCTCTCCCCTGGTCCTCCTCTCCCCTGGTCCTCCTCTCCCCTGGCCCTCCTCCTCTCCCCTGGCCTTCCTCCTCTCCCCTGGCCTTCCTCCTGTCCCCTGGCCCTCCTCCTCTCCCCTGGTCCTCCTCTCCCCTGGCCTTCCTCCTGTCCCCTGGCCTTCGTCCTCTCCCCTGGTCCTCCTCTCCCCTGGTCCTCCTCTCCCCTGGCCTTCCTCCTCTCCCCTGGCCCTCCTCCTCTCCCCTGGTCCTCCTCCTCTCCCCTGGTCCATCTCCTGTAACCTCCCCTCCACTGTCTGCCGCCAGGGAAGAGGCGTATCCGGGTCCACACCCTGTGCCTGCCGGTGGTCAGCCAGCTGAGCGATGTGTACGCTGGGGCAGACGTCCAGGCCATCACCTGCCTGCTGGCCAACATGGGTGAGACCACTGTCTAACACCAGACCACAGCCCACTCTGAACCACAGCCCTCTCTGAACCACAACCCTCTCTGAACCACAGCCCTCTCTGAACCACAGCCCTCTCTGAACCACAGCCCTCTCTGAACCACAACCCTCTCTGAACCACAGCCCTCTCTGAACCACAGCCCTCTCTGAACCACAGCCCTCTCTGAACCACAGCCCTCTCTGAACCACAGCCCTCTCTGAACCACAGCCCTCTCTGAACCACAGCCCTCTCTGAACCACAGCCCTCTCTGAACCACAGCCCTCTCTGAACCACAGCCCTCTCTGAACCACAGCCCTCTCTGAACCACAGCCCTCTCTGAACCACAGCCCTCTCTGAGGGTTACAGAAATACGATTTGATTGGATGAATCAATAAGTGGTGAAAATGAATACCTTTGCATGTATGGGAAAGTTCAGATTTTTTTTCTGGTGACCCTTTTATTGATGTCTGTACCCTGCTGTCTGTGTGCAGTTATTGCATCTCAATGTAGATGCCTTTAGTAAAAAGGCTGTATTTGTGTGTGTGCGTGTGCAGCCATCGACCGCTCGGTGTCGTCCAGTCTGTCGGACGCCCGTGACGCGGTGCTCAACGCGGTGGTGGACTCCCTGAGCGCCTACAAGAACACCGTGTCCAACATGCAGCAGTCTGGACTCATTGCCCCCGCCGCCCTGCGCCTCTTCCCCCTCTACACCCTGACCCTGCTCAAGCAGGTCTGGAGCAATACACACACACACACACTCTCGCTCACACACACACACTCACACACACCTCCAACCCTCTACACCCTGACCCTGCTCAAGCAGGTCTGGAGCTATACACACACACACACACACACACACTCTCGCTCACACACACACACTCACACACACCTCCAACCCTCTACACCCTGACCCTGCTCAAGCAGGTCTGGAGCTACACACACACACACACACACTCCCCTCTAACCCCATCTGTCTGTCCCCTGACAGAAAGCCCTGAGGACGGGCACCAGTACTCGTCTGGATGAGAGGGTGTTCTCCATGTGTGAGTTTAAGAGCCAGCCCCTGCAGAACATCATGCGCATGGTCCACCCAGACCTCTACCGCCTGGACACCATCTCAGACCAGGTGAGGACACACCCCGGCCTCGACAGCCTCTCAGCCTCTTCAGCCTCTCCAGCCTCTCCACCACACCCCAGTAGCCTGTCACCAACATGTGGAACACGTTCAGACAGGCCTGTAAAAACAGCCTGCAGTCAGAACCCAGCATGATGTCAGGTTTTCATTTAGCAGATGCAAATGATCAGAGGCGACATTTGAATGGGATTTGAACTTGCGACCTCCTTGGATCTGCAGTCAAATTCTCTACTGTGCTCACCCTCCCATCAAGCGCCCCTAACACCTGCAGCCTTTGTCCTGCCTGTCCACCAGGGGGCGCTGCACCTGAACGACACGGTGGTCCCTCAGCCCTACCTGCTCCACCTGACAGCCCAGAACCTCTCCAGGAGCGGAGCCTTCCTCATGGACTGTGGCAGCGTGAGTACCCCCTCCACCACCCCTGCCCTCCACGACCCTCGCCCTCCACAACCCTCCCCCTCCACGACCCCTGCCCTCCACGACCCTCGCCCTCCACCACCCTCCCCCTCCACGACCCCTGCCCTCCACGACCCCTGCCCTCCACAACCCTCCCCCTCCACGACCCTCGCCCTCCACGACCCCTGCCCTCCACGACCCCTGCCCTCCACGACCCCGGCCCTCCACGACCCCTGCCCTCCACCACCCTCGCCCTCCACAACCCTCGCCCTCCACAACCCTCCCCCTCCACGACCCCTGCCCTCCACAACCCTCCCCCTCCACGACCCCTGCCCTCCACGACCCCTGCCCTCCACGACCCTCGCCCTCCACGACCCCTGCCCTCCACCACCCTCGCCCTCCACGACCCTCGCCCTCCACGACCCTCCCCCTCCACAACCCTCGCCCTCCACCACCCTCGCCCTCCACGACCCTCGCCCTCCACGACCCTCGCCCTCCACGAACCTCGCCCTCCACCACCCTCGCCCTCCACGACCCTCGCCCTCCACGACCCTCGCCCTCCACAACCCTCGCCCTCCACGACCCTCCACGACCCTCGCCCTCCACGACCCTCGCCCTCCACGACCCTTGCCCTCCACGACCCTCGCCCTCCACGACCCTCGCCCTCCACAACCCTCGCCCTCCACGACCCTCCACGACCCTCGCCCTCCACGACCCCTGTCCTCCACGACCCTCGCCCTCCACGACCCCTGCCCTCCACGACCCTCGCCCTCCACGACCCCTGCCCTCCACGACCCTTGCCCTCCACAACCCTCCCCCTCCACGACCCTCGCCCTCCACGACCCTCGCCCTCCACGACCCTCGCCCTCCATGACCTTCGCCCTCCACGACCCTCGCCCTCCACGACCCTCGCCCTCCACCACCCTCGCCCTCCACGACCCCTGTCCTCCACGACCCTCGCCTTCCACGACCCTCGCCCTCCACGACCCTCGCCCTCCACGACCCTCGCCCTCCACGACCCTCGCCCTCCACGACCCTCGCCCTCCACGCCTGCAACTCACGCGTCACATTCGGATTCCTTTAGCTGACTCTTTTCTCCATGTGCATTCTAGAGATGCACCACAGTGGTTGGAGGATCAGAAGGGGGTTGGGTTGTGACAGTGTTTCCATGGTCAGGCTGGGAGATGTTTACTAACGTGGTTCCCCTCCTCAGGTGTTTTACCTGTGGATAGGGAAGACCTGTAATGAGATATTCATCCGGGATGTGCTGGGCTGTCCAAACCACGCTTCGATACCTCCCAACATGGTAAACCCACCGCAAGCTCACCTCACTGCACAACACAACATTAGTGCAAAACATTATCCCAAAACTCTGGTTCTGTGACTCTAGATTCCAGAATGCTTGTGACATGAAATTCCAGAATGCTTGTGACATGACATTCCAGAATGCTTGTGACACTATCTCTTCTCCCAGTTAGCATATCCCTGCTTACAGTTCTGACAGATGGGCTTACTAACTGCATTCCTGGTTTGTTTGTTAGGCTCTGCAGGTGTGAAACACACTGAGGGGGGTTCAAACACCCACAAAGAGCTACACTGCTCAGGGTTTAGTCTACATGCTCAATTTCATATTTCCAGAAGAGAAACCATCTACATATTTTACATTCCTACACCATGTAAAGATCTCGACCCGACCAGAGCCTGCTCTGGAGGTCTGGCATACAAACCCCCAACACAGTGGACTGGAGACTAGATCTCAGAGCCTGTGTCTTGTCCCCCTCTCTTCCTGTTGTGAATACCAGACTCAGATTCCAGAGCTGCAGACCCTGCTGTCTGAGAGGGTGCGGGCGTTCCTTGCCTGGCTGCAAGACTGCAGAACCTTCAGCTGCATACTCTACGTGCTGAAGTAAGTATTTACCTTCAGCTGCATACTCTACGTGCTGAAGTAAGTATTTACCTTCAGCTGCATACTCTACGTGCTGAAGTAAGTATTTACCTTCAGCTGCATACTCTACATGCTGAAGTAAGTATTTACCTTCAGCTGCATACTCTACGTGCTGAAGTAAGTATTTACCTTCAGCTGCATACTCTACGTGCTGAAGTAAGTATATAACTGGAGCTGCAGACTCTACGAGGTGAAGTAAGTCTTTAAGACTCGGTGGGGAGGGACTGATGTTCGAGATTTCCATATTACATTTTAGAGGTATGTTATACAATAAAATCTACAGATTCTTACTGACTCTTTACTTACTTGATAAGACATAATACTCATGTAAAATATTATAAAAAGTTTTGGCTGACTTCACATTATCTCAGGTATATGTGTATGTTGCTTGTGAGGTTGAAGGTGATATGAGGATGATGACGTCAATCACCCTCCCTGGGCTTATCCCCCCTCACTGGGTGAATGTGTTGGTGTGTGTCGTGTTCCCCTTCACTGGGTGAATGTGTTGATGTGCGTCGTGCTCTGAGGGGTTCCAAGCAGCGACGACTCTGAGCAGGCCAGAATGGTATGTCTAATGTAAACACAGAGAAACATGCTGGCCATTGATAGACAGCTCTGCTCAAGGCCTCGTATAGTGTAGGGTTTGAGTGAGCCCTCTGGAAACTGGAGTGTGTTGTCCCAGTGGGAGACCACTCTCCCTCACACAGGAACACAGCTCGGTGAGTGTGTGTGTGTTATGTAAGTCAGACTACGTAGGATACAGTCTTGCAGTTACACAGAGACACACAGACAGAGACACACAGAGAGAGACACACAGAGAGAGACACACAGAGAGAGACACACAGAGAGAGACACACAGAGAGAGACACACAGAGAGAGACACACAGAGAGAGACACACAGAGAGAGACACACAGAGAGAGACACAGAGAGAGAGAGAGGGACACAGAGAGACACAGAGAGAGACACAGAGAGAGACACAGAGAGAGACACAGAGAGAGACACAGAGAGAGACACAGAGAGAGACACAGAGAGAGACACAGAGAGAGACAGAGAGAGAGAGAGAGAGAGAGAGAGAGAAAGAGAGAGAGAGACTGGTGTTTTAGACGTGGCTTCACTGCTCTCTCTGTGTCCTGGGTGAGACAGTGATGGAGGAGAGACACCTGCTTTTCTCACCGGTCAGCCCTATCACACTACTAGGGGGAACCTAGTATTCTCCTTCACATCCTACTTCTTCTTCTTCGTGTTCCTCAGGGACGAGGCTTCAGCCAACACCAGCTTCTTCCAGCACCTGCTGGAGGACAGAGCGGAGTCTGCCTTCTCCTACCAGGAGACGGCCTTCTCCTACCAGGAGTTCCTGCTGCACATCCAGAAGCAGATGTCCAAGTAGCCAGGAGAGGAGCTGTGTAGGAACCAGGCCCTGCCCCCCTACCACCCCCCCCCCCCCCCAGACCCCAGACTGACTGTAGTGAACAAGGCACACTGAGGAACAAGGTAGCCCCTACCCAAATAACAACCCCACCCACTCTCCCTGCTCATTGGTCGACCTTTGACCTTTGGGTTGCAGGAAGAAGATGAGAGATCTGAGGAAATATTGAAACGGAGCGTCGAAACGGAGCGTCCTGACGTAGCGGCCGTCCTCACCTTGAACAAGCTCCTCCCTCTTATTACTCTGCTGAGCTGCAGTCTCAGCCCTGCGTAGCCCCGCCCTCTTCAGGAGGACCAATCACATGCTGCTACTTCTCCGGGCTTAGCGCTGCATGTTGTGCTGTCACCGTTCCAAATCCTTTTTTCTAGAGACGTGCACCCGATCCATCCTGTTCTTCTACCGTTTGATTTCCGCGCTGCGCTTCAGCGGACACACACGGCATTCCAGCTCGAGAGCCGCATCTGTCCTTAACGCTGCTCGCCCGCTGACCGGCCAATCACAGCCCGGACGCTGGAATGGTGAGCGGCAGGAGGCGGAGTCTGGCCGCTGACCCCTCCCCCTAGACGTACCTGACCCCCTGACCTGTCCAGCGAGACGCCCTGGACTCTACTTTGTAAACTATTGAAAATAATCTTTTATGTGCGATAATTTATGACCAGCTTATTAAATAAAACAAAAACCCTGTTTTTGCTTTTTTCTTTGTTAATGTGGTGTAGGGGTGGGAAGGCTCTCTGGCTTCAACATCACAGCTTGAACGAGGGGCAAACCCACAGGTCTATAAAAAAAGGAAATGGAATGGATTTATTTTTGATCCGTTTTCCTTGATGAGAATATCAGGATGTTGAAAATGGATATCCACACTTTTCTAATGGTTCATTCATGTACATAACCACCCAGCACCTACTCATATGGTCTGTCAAAAGTGGGAAATACTAATCAGTGAATTTCTTTAACTTCTGGCAATGTGAAGTCATCTCTGGAATTCTTAGAAAAGCCACAATTGGTCCGAACTTTCGCAACATTGCCTCCCTAAACATGTATGAACAGTATGTTGGACACTATGCTGTCATCTGATTAGGTGGAAAGGGGAGTTTGTATTGTAAGGTCAGGGAAGAGGGATTATGTAATGAAGGATAACTCAGTAAATCTGCAACTAACAAGCAAAACGGTCCAACTTCAGGGTCTGTTTGCCTAACTTCTACGTCTGGACCCCATATGCTTGGCTGGTTTCTTTTCACAGAAAATTGCTCCAGACCTCAAATATTCAGTCCAGTCACGCTTGTGCACTCGGCAGAGAAATGTAGAATAAGGAGGAGGTTGTCCTCAACCATTTTGAAGATTTCTAATCTTTGCATCAAGTAAGAGATGGGTGAAAAGTGAAAAACATTTTAATTTTTTCGACTAGTAAGTACTTCAGTGTCCAGCTGGGAAGGAAATGGCATTTCTTTTATGCAGACCAACCATAATTTGAGTACATACTACATACTTCAGTACATATTAAATGCATATTAAAGTCAACTAAAAGCAATAAATGGACCATTCATTTCGGGCACAGATGTTTCTTGCGTAGTGTTGCGTGCAAACATGCACACTGACCATAAACAAACCATAAAGTCAAAGGAGTCTTTGAACTTTGAAACTCGGTGAGGTGCTGAAGCATACTTCATGAGACTTTGCTTCTCCCTACAGACTGACTACTGTCAACCAGCTATATTTAAATACTCTCCTGACTGGCCGACGCTCAGACACACCCACTACAGTGATCCAGCCCCACCCCACCTCCCCTCACCACAGTGCTCCTCTGATATTTTCATAAGGATGATGTCACAGTTTCCCATTCAGACTCCTGCTATGACCACATTCTCCCATCTTGAGAAAATGAGAAGAAAAAAAAGAGTTCTGACAGACGGCTGCAAAAGTACAACTGATTGGACACAATCATGTCTGTTGTTCCTTTCTGTCTCGAAGGAACCTGGTTACGCTCAGGTCTCTTGGCTCGATTGGTTGAGTCTTATCTTCTTGAGATAAGGTTTTATTTTGTAAGTGTAGTCTGGGTTACGGTCTGAAGGTGAATTCTGTGTCTCTGCAGTACAGTGGCATAGTGTTTGACAGGATACACCCCAGATGGTAACAGTAGAAAGATATTTCACAGATTCCAAATACTCCTCTTGTTACCACCACAGTCCAAACCTTGCCTCGGTTACTTTGTCTTGATAAATGTGGGCAATGTTTATTTTCATTTTACAGCACATTGGACCCTCCATCATTGTCTGCTAGTTTTACTACTTTAACATCTGCCATCATTTTTGGGGAAAACGCAAACCAATCTCTCGACATTGACAGTATTTGCACTACTGCCAACCAGAATGTTATTCATCTTGTATTGAAGCATCATGATGGTTCTGGTACTTACCCATCATCACCAGTGTTTATCACTAGCATGTCATAGATTGAGTGAACAACACTGTTTGTTCAGCTTTCCCACAGCTTGACTCAACACACAAACACACTCCTGCCCTCTCTTCTCTCCACCTCCTGCCCTCCCCTTCCTCTCCTGCCCCCTCCCCCTCATCTCCTCTCACTCTCCTGCCCTCCCACCATCTCCCAATCCTCCTCCCCTCCCTCCTAGCCTTGCCGCGGCTGCAGACAAAGAGCTCTGGCAGAGTTTATTTTGATGAGCATTCCTTCTAGAGCATGCCTGACTCCTGAACTTGAACCATATGCAGAGCAGCTAGTGAGAGACTCCACTGGGGCAGCTAGCCAGGGCCCTGCTCCTGGGCCCCCACAGTATATCAAGAGGTTTGCTTACACAGTAAATACAATATTTCTCTCACGAAAGGCCGTGCGGTTAAATCACATGGGGGTCAAATGTTTGGAAAGGTTTATTGTAGTGTGTGTCGGCGGACAAGTACTGTGTTATTCCTCCGTTTTTTTTTTTAGATGCAACTGAGAGAATCTTTTCTTTATTTTAAGCGTCTTTCGCTTAAAACAGAAGCAGAAGTTAATTCTGTGAGAGAGAAAACTGAGAGAATCTTTTCTTTATTTTAAGCGTCCTTCGCTTAAAACAGAAGCAGAAGTTAATTCTGTCGTTTGGCAGTTAAGCCTGGCACCATTATCACCATGAAGACTACCTCAGACTCTGTCATCCACAGACCCAGTCTCTAACCCGGAGTCCAGTAACACACTGTACACATAGTGACATACTAAAGGTGTCGTTGTACTGACACAGGTTTTATTACCTATAGAGGCCCATCTTGACGTCTATCACCATGAATTCATCTGCCCAATTGCATAGGACATCCTGTCTTTGCGCCGCATGAAAACATCTCCACCCTCTTCGCATCTTCATTGGTTGGCTCCCCCGGCCCACAGGAAGTCACTTCCTGTCTTGGCTTCCCTTACTGGCCGTTTGGAACGTCTTTGGTGTTTTCTCTAAGAATGAGCTGTGTGTGAGCCACTAAGACCAAGCCAACCAGACAGCACACCACTGCATCTCTCCATCTTTCTCCATCCCTCTCCCTTCTCTCTCTCTCCCCGCTCTATCCGTCCCTCTCTCTTTCTCCATCCCTCTCCCTTCTCTCTCTCTCCCCGCTCTATACCTCCCTCTCTCTTTCTCCATCCCTCTCCCTTCTCTCTCTCTCCCGCTCAATCCCTCCCTCTCTCTCATATCTTTCCCATTCTCCCTCTCTCTCCCTATTTCTCCCACCCTCTCTATCTCCCTCTCCTCATTTTTCTCTCTCTTTCTCCCCCTCCATCATTTTCTTCCCCAACGCACACAAACTCTGGAGACTCATTTCCGTCTCGTCCAGCTCTGTGTGAATCTGATTCCTCTCTTCCAGATGTTTCTGTTTCTCCAGGGGGTGGGAGGTGGGGGAGTCGGAGAGGACAGCCAGACTTACGTAAGACCGCTGTGCTGACCTCGCGGTCTCCTCGAACGACCGTCCATAAGGCAGCAAGGATCCCAGATTCCTCTGACGACAAGGGGAACCGGTCCCGGTCTGGACCCCGAGGAGGGGCAGCGGAGGAACCGCCAGAGACGTTTCTCTGCCTCCCAGAGGGATCAGGAGATTTTACAAGTGCCAGCACATCAGCTAATCTGTGGACGGAACTGTTGTTTCTAGACGGCCATGCATCTTCTTTTCTGGAAGCGGCTTTTGAAGTGTTTGTTTTGGGCTCCTTTCATTATGTTTGACTCCTTGGCCCTGACTGCGAAGGGGGCAGCCGTGTGAACGGCTCAATCCCGTTTATTTGCTCAGGAGTGGGTACAGCTCAGTGGTAGAGCATCTTTATCTACAGATCAAGAGGTCATAGGTTCCAATCCACCTCTGTATGTCACTTTGGATAAAAGTGTCTACTGAATTAATACATTAGGTCAATGTACCCATGTCGTAGTGAGTATATAACAGATTTATAGGCGTCCATCTAAAGTCAAAGTAGGGAGCGTACCTAAGCCTGAGGTTTGGGGCGACCTGTAAAAACAAAAACATTGAGGCCTTAACAGTCAACTGTGGAATGTTATGAGAAGAATCAGGTCTTCTGCCAGGGCCTGTATTATATTTTCACAGGTAATAATAATAATAATAATTCATTTAATTTATAACGCACTCTACATTCAACTGAATCTCAAAGTGCCACAGTCTCAGTAAGAACATAGTTAATAACAAACTATAATAAAATACATTTTAGAAGTAAGGTTGTGGATTTGAACCTTTAAACCTCTTGATCTGCAGGCAAATGCTCTACCCCTGAGCTAGACTCATCCCTGGTGATACCCATCATGGTATATGATGTGTCGTCTCAGTCAGGGTGTATTACCAAACAGGCATCCCATGTCTCATGGCCTCTTATATCACCTGTGAACACCAGTCACACAGATGCTACGATGAGCAATCACAGTAGTACTTTGCGATCGCACCTGTAATCACGGTGGGTCAACGCAACACCTCAGCTGTTATCTGTGTGGTGCAATAGTCTGCGACTCCGTCGTACAGAACGTGTGGCCTGGGTAAGGCTGTACAGGACAGGAGGGAGTTTGTACGTACGCACAACATACACAAACATGGCCAGAAACCAGTCTACATTTGTTGAGAATTGTATGAGTTGTATGTTGTCCCCAAACTACTGGCTTGAACTCTGGAGGGTCACAACTGGATATTTTTAGTCCATTGTGAGTTTTCTGGCACATAGGATATTATCTTATCTTAAGCAGTGCTAATGTGGTCTAGGCATGAGAGGCCTAGGCTTTGTATTCAAAAACACTTCCTGAAAGCGTGGTTAAGCCTGCTCATCAATGCAATACCCTTGTTATCTAAGTGATCAAATGGCCTTAAATGTGTAACTGTCTATGGAACAAATAAGCTATGGATTCATTTCAGTTTTTGCTTTTGCAGTGTGTTAGGATTTGAAGATTATATATATTTTTTTTTCCGTAGACTAATGCACATTTGTAACCAGATGATACCTGTTTTTTTTTGGCAGACGGTTACTGGTCAGGAAGCCCATCTGTTCGTGGATCAATCTGTTTGAGAAGCCATATTTATGATCACAGGGTGTTTTCCGTGCAAATATTGCAGTCATAAACTCCCAGCAGAATTCCGTTTTTTTTCTCTTTTTCTCTTTTTTTTTTTTTTTACATGACAACCTTTCAGTCCTGTTGGCCTTGACAATCATTACCAGGCCACCTCTGCGCCACTGACGGACTACAGAAGGTTCTTCATTTGTCCATCCAACAGCATCGAAGGGCTCGAACTCCCAGCGTCAGCTGTTTTCTGAAAGTGGCTCATAATTAGCGTTATGTCACTCCAATCTACATCTGAAAATAGCAGCGGTAACAAACACTGTTGAAAGCTGTCAACATTGGAATTCCAGTATTGACTAAACTCATCAAAACCGGGCAACTCGTGTCTGCTTGCTGTCACAAGGAGAGTCGCTGTTGCTAAGGTTGGTGAAATTGAGAAAGCGGACACTAAGGGTTTTCTACACTCCTTTGCCAGAATTGAACATTTTAATAACCATTACTGTTTAATTTCACTCACTAAAACAGCCTGACATGTATTTAATTATTAGTATGTTGGAAGGTGTGGAGTGTCGCAGGTGCAAAGTATCGTTGGACTGTCCACTGCCCTGACGTCACCAAACACGTTATATAGGCTGTAAGGACTTTGAGTGGCAGTTTTAGTGACGGACACCTTGAAATATCTGATCTTGTCCAGTAAATAATCACCTGTAGATGTGTATGCCGCTTTAAAAATCATTTTCATGCCTCCTTGCGTCAAAGTTTAATTGCGTTTTACATTAATGGGGAGGGGAGGGCTCTGTTAGTGAGGGAGGGAATTCGTGCCACTGTTGACAGTTCTTTCACACACGGTTCACGGTCTCATTCTCAATGTGGCATGCTCTAGAGTTACAGTTCAGTAACTGTAATTGCTTGGCGATTCCTGTTTTCCCTTATCTGTCTTTTCAGTTGGTTATTAGCTGGTACTGTTCACGGGACGACGGACGTCAATTGCATGGGAACTTCTTCTGGGGAAAATACAAATTCGGTGCCTGCATTCTAGACAGAAAACGATTTGTTCTGACTGAAAGTTCTGTTGACGAGCTGAGAATGGCTTCGAACGGGATGGAGAGCATGCAGTTGGCGGAAGATCAGATTAAAGTTCTCGAGGATAATTTTTCGAGAGTCAGCAAGCATCCAGATGAAGCGACACTCATGTTGATCGCGGCAGAGTGCGGACTCTCTGAAGCCGAGACCGCTGTGAGTATTCTGTTTTTTTTATTAACTCTTCTGTGACTTCCAGTGTTGCGGAGACAGATTGAGACACAGGCTATATGCACCCTGAACTGTTTAATTCTTGTGATGTAATTGTCTCATAGCCTTCATAGTCCAATTAATTTAACAGTATTTCGTTGATTAATCAGACTAGTTTGGCCATATAATTTCTATTCGACATTCAGTTCAACGCAGTCATACACCGCGGTCGCAGTGTAGCAACCATCATGTTGTCCTCCACTGTCCATCTACGCATCGTTGAACAAACACTGTGCTCCAATTCTAGAAATAATGGGCTGAATAGATTTTTGGGGAAGCGGTGCCCGCTGGCATGATGATTTTGCTGCTGTGGGCTTTTAGTCCTGTGTGTTCTACATCAAGTGGGCTTTGTCAACAGAAAGCGCACGCGTTAGGCAGGTCCCCATCACTGTTCGCATGCCAGTCTGTCTTTCCGAAGCAACAACCAGTTAAAAGTGAATTAACACACACTCACTAGTAGGATACAAAGCATTCTAATCAACGATACCCGAATCCTCTCCACAAACATTTTTTCAACGTATTCATAGAGCACCAGTGATGTCTGAACTCCAAGGTGTTGAGAATATTTGCTACGAGTAATTTCTAGTAGTTTTCTACTAATTGCTGAGAAACGTTCATAATTACCTCTCAGTATTATTGACTGTGTGTGTGTGTCTGCTTTCTCTAACATGCAAATACGTTAACTCAGCAAGGTTCAATCTCCTCTTTACGGAACCGGTTCCGCCAGTTCTCTCTCCTCCGCGTGTTTGGTGACAGAGTTTTTCCACTGAGCGCACAAAGGTGGGAGAAGACTGTTCCGACCTGACTGAGCAATCAGAACTGGGGTGAGGTCAAGGCCTTGGCTGTTACTCAAAAGACCAAACTTCATTCAAAGCCCAAGTTTCAGCCACCTCATGAATAACAAAGCCGTGTTTTGAAAGGGTTTACCTAAAGGAAGGGCACACCCAGGAACCACTCCCGTTCTCAATTAAAAACATTTAGAACGTGTTTCTGCGTCTTTGTGGTATGTTTCGTCTCCTTTCGAAGGTCTTTAAGTGCTGCTGTTTCTGAATCACTAAGGTGCCCTTAACGTCACGTAAAAGAACTTCGACATGCAATTTTCAAAGCAGTCTTTTTGTCGTTTTCAGTAAAAACTTTAATGTCTAACATTACTGAATATCTTCTCAGTGCTGAAAAACAACTGATGAATTGTATCTTAAAGATATAATTAAATGAAATGTTATTTGTTTACTACTTTTTACAAGGTCACAGAAAGGGCTTCGGATGGTTACAGATTAGCACCTATAAACAAACTAAACCGTCAAAAAAGACACGAAAAAAATCTAATTGAATAATATATGTATTCAGTCTGGAATGTGTAAAAGATTCTTCACAGTGGTCGAGTGTTGCTCAATGCAGGGTCGTGTCTGAAAGCTGTGGTTTGGCTATGCCTTCTTCCATTAAATTCTGACTCAAATCCACTCACTTCCCCACACTATCTGACAAGTGATGTCACTACTGTTGTGGATTCCTTGACAACCTGAGTTACAAAACAATGACACCATGCCATGAGCAGTCAAATCAGTTCAGTCTTTTGTGAGTAGTAAAAAGATCTGTTGTCAATGGTAGTTTTTGAAGTAATTGTTTAAATTATTGCCCATTGCTCTGACTTCCAAAATACTTATCCAGCCTGGAATATTGGACAGGTTATAAGGAATATTACAGTAAAAATGAACCATCTCCTTACTTCACACAGATCAGATTACAGGTTATGTAACTAATTGTGTCAATAATGACATCAGTCACATGTTGTTTGGAACCAAATGCTCGTGGAGAACAATGACAGTGATGTCATAGAATGTCTGTAAAAAACAATGATATTGATGTCATAGAATAACTATGGAGAACAATGATAGTGATGTCATAGCACGCCTATGTAGAACAAAACTACTGGCGTCATAATAGGCTATACCGTCACCTGTATCTGACTTGGGTTTTATTTCTACTGTTTGTTCCAGAAATGGTTCAGGCTACGCAACGCTCTGTGGAGGCAGGCTGAAGGTCTTCCTGCTCAGCTGGGCTCAGTGAGAGACTGAGGAGGGCCCCGACATCAGGACGTCCGCTACTCTGCTGTCCTCTCCCCCACATCAAGCCCTTACTGACCAACTCCTCCTCAATCCTCTTGTCCTTCTCTTATTTGTATCCCGTTTGTTACTTACCGAATGTGAAGTGTTTGCGACTTGTGTGTCTTGCCAATCTATAACCCGCCATGTTTACATAAATAAACAAAACGTTATATTATTATAAGTTAAAGCTTAGCCATTGTGGAGTGTTTTCTGTGTGTCCTCGTGGGGCCCGATGGAGGAAACGGTCACAATGGTGGGAAGGAGACGTCGTTGCGAGGCTTGCTGTTGTCCTCCTCAGCGGGGAGCAGGACAGGAGGGTTTCATGGGACTGTAAAGGACGCCAGGCTGTGTCCAGGCAGTGTCCAGGCAGTGTCCAGGCAGTGTCCATGCAGTGTCCAGGCAGTGTCCAGGCAGTGTCCAGGCAGTGTCCGGGCAGTGTCCGGGCAGTGTCCGGGCAGTGTCCAGGCAGTGTCCAGGCAGTGTCCGGGCTGTGTCCATGCAGTGTCCAGGCAGTGTCCGGGCAGTGTCCGGGCTGTGTCCATGCAGTGTCCAGGCAGTGTCCAGGCAGTGTCCGGGCAGTGTCCGGGCTGTGTCCAGGCAGTGTCCGGGCTGTGTCCAGGCTGACCCACAGTAGGATAAGAGCTGCTGATGGCAGCCTCAGCCTCTGATGCACACCTTCCTGCCATAGTAAATTCCTTGATTGTGCAAACTTGGCGAATAAAGATGATTCAGATTATGATTCTCTGAGAGAGAGAGAGAGAGAGAGAGAGAGAGAGAGAGAGAGATGGTATGAAGGACCTTTTCCTCTGTCCTGTGACAAACTGAAACCTCTGTGCAGAGGAGAACGAAGATGGGATAAAGAGAGACGAGACCTGGGGCAGATTGTGGGAACATTCTGCTGAACAAGCTCAACAGAAACCGATAGCAACAGAACAGGTAGTTCATGTTGCCATGAAACCTCCCCTGCTTTCCAGGAGTGTTTTGTCGACAGGGTACTCACACTCGCTACAGTGGTGTATGTTTCCTGGGCCTGTGGTGTTTTGCTGAAGCCAAGCTGAGTCACACCCACTGAAGAAAAACAAATATGTTTATTTAGACACACATAGTTAACACACAGCAGCTCAGACTCAAGCTGGAAAAGCCAGGTCTGAAAATGTCTCCCTTTTCCTAACCAAGCGCCCTACAGAAACACAGATCGTATTTATTTTATAAACATGAAAATAACATATGTCACCAAAACAACCTTAATGCTGATTTTGTTCAATATTGCAACAGCGCCCCCCCTTTTCCCAACTTTCGCGGTCATTTTTCCTTAGACAGGACGCTGTTTAATGTGCTGACTGTCGCTCATAGTGTCTCTTATCACTTTCTTCAACTGGTTCATGCTGTCAGTTGGAAAAAATCCCGACTGCAACTTTATAACTAAAGTTATAAAGTTACTTTATAAACTTAGCTGGTTCCAAAGAACTAATGAAGTACATTTTACGATGGAAAACATCATTCCAATAAACATTATATTAGTATGCATCATTAACTGACTACGGGCAACGCCACAAGCATGGCTCTGTCATTAAAAACTACAAATCATCAGACTGAAAGAGCGACTGGAGGGGTTTACGCCGTTCTGTAAGCGACCCTGGCTCAGTGGATGGAATCTGAATGGACTCGGCCATTGTCTGTTGCTAAGAGGACTTAGCAGAAGCCTGTGGAATCTGTCACTGCTGTGCTCTGAGAGTGCGAGGCCAGGAAGATTCACTGGTCCAGCTGGAAGTGTCCTAACAGCCCTCCCAGACACACAGGGAGCTGCCAGACTCATCCTGCTGTTGACCAGGGGCCTTGTCAAAGATGCTCCCACAGAAGCTTGTTGACTCCAAACTGGCTGGAAGGTGACACAGAGTACAAGGTTGATAAGAGACGGAAAAACAAAGGGAAATCAAAATTATACACATATTAGTGTATGTAAAAGCATCTTATAGTGCCTTAACACTAACAAACACTCACTCATTTTATAAACACTTGCAGTATATCGTCTAATGTTAATATGCATCTGGGACTTCTAATCTATTAAGCAATGCGTATTACAAGCCTCGTTATCTACAGTGTTACCTCTGTCTTGTTGACTTGTCAACAAACCATCCAAAGCCCAAAGCAGTGTTCAGTGTACGCCTGTCAGGATCCAGACAGATCATTGTCACTGCCTGCTGCCAGGGTAGGTCAGAGTAGTCAGCCAGGATCTGTTGCATCATGGAAACAGTAGTCTCCAACACAAGACACAATCGATCTTTAAACTGTCCTTCTATCCAGACCTGCAGTAGGATTACACTACTCACCCCACAGTTCCTCCACTACAAGAAGGATCAAATGGGCCCTGTTTCGCCTTCGTCCGTGACACACAGACGAATCAGTCCCCCCCCCCTCTTAACTCCACCCCCCTCCTCCTGGTTCCTGCTGTCTCAGGTCACCATCACCACAGGCTAATCCCAGATTAGGGTCCCAGTGGGAGGCTGTCTGGATCTCCTTTGAAGCCAGGTCTTTCCTGGCTCTTCTCTCCTGGGTCTCACACCCGGCTGGTGCTCTCTTCTCCTGCAGGCCTCCAAATCCACACCAGCCCCTTTTTACATCATGCTCACATGTGTCTGTGATCTAAGTGGGATAATGGAGGATTTTAAGACAAGCTCGCAAGACTCTCAATGCTTATCAGTTTCTTAAAAACTGGCTGTTTTTTTTGCACACATCAAATATTTATAAAGGAATTTGAAGGTACAACGAATATGATATGTGTGCATTTTTCGCTTTGGAATCAATCATCAAGATTGCGGTATTTCTAAATGTTTCTAAAATCTGATATCCACAGAAAACCCAGATGATTGAAAAGTTGAATTGTGAATGTGGATCATTTTATCATACCTTTGCATATTTCCAAGATATGAACATAGATTTTGCAGAAGGGGCAGATCCCAAATGGATCTTGGTGGTAGTTAAGGACGAGCAAACAATTCACACAGCCAATTTGGTTTGGCGTCTTGCTAAAGTCAATGGACTCTGCTATAAAACTCACAATTCGGTCTAAAAGGAAATCCAAGCATTTGTCTCACCGCACATGATTACAAAACCAGATCAAAGGACAAAGAAAGACAAGCCCTCACTTTTACTAAAGAGTTCTGGTGCCAAAAAAATCTCAGTAAATCAGATAAATATGAAAGACCCCATGAATGCATTGTTCAGTTTCTTTTATTATTATTGTTGGCTGACTTGCGTCTTCTCTCTCTCTCTCTCTCTCTCTCTCTCTCTCTCTCTCTCTCTCTCTCTCTCTCTCTCTCTCTCTCTCTCTCTCTCTCTCTCTCAGACACCAGCTTGGTGCGGGTGCTCAGTCTGTAGGTGTGGGTGGAGGAGCTAGATTGTGCTGCGGGGCCATACTGGGTCTCTCAGTGGGATGTAGTCTTTAGAGAGCTGCTTTGCTGCTGACAGCTCTGTCAGGCGAGGAGATGCTGTCGCCTTCTTCGCCGCCTTGGAAACCTGTTGACACGGCAACAATATTCTAACTGACCCATATCTCAAAAACATATTGTACATTTGACATTTCTAACCGCTTCTGATTTTCCATCCCACATTTGCAGTTAAGTGATTTAACATTTTAAAATCTTAAACATTTCGATTTTTTTCTCTCTAAAATGTCTGGAGTCATAATCATGAAGGGTGTCAGTGGTAGGCCTACAAACAGTTGAACTGTGATGTGGAGTGTGTGTGTGTGTGTGTGTGTGTGTGTGTGTGTGTGTGTGGAGTGTGTGTGTGTGGAGTGTGTGTGTGTGTGTTCTCACCAGCCATATAGGATCTTCTGGGCGTCCTCGCTCCATAAACATCTGATTCTGTTTCATCTTAGGCAGGGAGAGCATGTCCAGTCTGGGAGTCGTACGAGCTGTTTTGGCAGCATAGGAAATATATGTTTCCACTTTCTTTAAAAAAAACACAAGAACAAGGAAACTGTAGCTTGTTATGGTTTTTCGATCACATATGAAGTGGCCAGAATTCCATAACCTCCTCAAGGCAACCAAAGTCTACTGTCTTGCTTGGTTTGGTATTTGTTACAGGGTGGTTGGGAGCGTTTGACTGCCGATCACGAGGTCATGGGTTCAAATCCCCCTCTGTACATTGTATTGGATGTCAGCATCTACTGACTGACTACACTCCATGTGTGTATACAAGACATTAAAAAACCTTGATTAAACCACTCACACACCAGTCGCGTTTGCTACCTACCTCCCGGGCAGGTGTGAAGCTGGGGTGGTTCCGTTTGGGACTGGCCAGCTGCAGCAGGCGAGGCGGGGTCTCAGCTAGTCTTCCTTGTGGGCTTATGTGCCAGATAGGGCAGCTGTACTCACATTCGGAGGTATGGGGAGGCCTGGAAGACCAACAAAGAGTGTTTTCTATTTTCGTAAACAAGTATTTTCCACATTGAAAGCAAGAGTAGGGAGAAGAAGTCATTTTTGAATGCCCTGGTGGGAATTGCACAACATGATCAAATCACATCAACAAGATTCCTTGACCTCTATCTCCATTTTTATCCTATAACCATGAGTAGATATCTGTAAAATGACAGAAACCATTCATACTGTTCACTGTGTTGATTTCGGTGAGCTGGGCTTTTTCAAGGAGAACATTTTCTAGGCTTGAGCCCAAACATGCACTTCTGGTACTGCTGTGTTTTTTAAGATTTATAAAAAGACTTCCGCGGCCGTTCACGAGCGTCTCCGGGGGTTTCGGTGGACAATAGGCCCTATTGTCTCCGAAACTTCTCCTCTTTCTCCCGCAGTTTGCTACTGCAATAACACATGTCAAAATAATAGCTTTCTCGCCCAAAGAAGACTAATTTTAGACCTGGGGCCAAGTGGGATGGTTTTGCAGACTTTCATACTCGACATCTTGATATGCGTTTTGTTTATGGTCACGTTTCACAACGTCTTTACCTCATTTCCTGGGAGCTGCGGGTTCTGGACTTTGGCGTTGACAAGCGCACAATGTGTTGGGCCTGGAGCTTCTTGGAGGAAGGACGTGATGCCTTCCTGGAGACGCTCTCTTCCTCCTGCTTCCTGCGGGACAACGGCGGCGGTTACACAACGAAGACGGCTCGTGCCAGAGAATACGTTTGTCGTTTTTCCGTATTCTGTCTCCGTGGTGCATTATGAAAGCTGAGTGCTGTTGATGCAGGTCACGAAGATAGTTGTCAAGAGAATTATTGCCGAGCAACAGCAGCAGTTTTTTCAAACTAGATTTCGATTTCTGAACTCATTAGGCTTATTTACATTTAAAAACATTTTGGACATTATAGGACAAAGTGAGACCTCTGTTTTCTCGCCTGCCGCAACCAAGCAGTTACATACAGTTTCCTCATCATCTTTACAATGCTGCTGTTCATAATCCTGATATCTGTCTGAAAGTAGGCTAGAGAGTAGTTGAAGGTTTATATTTAAACACTGGAACGTTCTATCTCAATGAAACAAGATGCAGAAGCGAAGCCTCTGCTCTGGTTTTGTCCTCCCACAACCATCAACTGTCTTTTTCAATTCAGCAGATGCATTATTATTTATTATTAAAAGAGTCGTGCTTCCGTGAGGATTTCTGATCAGATTATCCATTCAGTCTCATCTCATCATCGGCTCTCACATGCTGACAGCTGGATGGAAAGGTAGGCTAATGATACAGGTGAAGGCCTATTGAGTAGATGTATTTCACAGAGCACTTGCCCTGATGTGGACAGTAACTTAAGGAACTGGCAAATAGCCAGTTCACTAAAAGCTTTTCAGAGTTCGTCGAACAACGCGGCTTTGGACACATGTTCTCTCTTTTATTGCTAACCCAGCACAATCACAGCAATATTCCACGTAGTGCCTTCGCTATCTCTCCAAAATGGCCAACTCATACTTTTTCATCAATAAAAGTGAGGGTGCTATTAGGGTCGTGTTACCTCAGGTGGTCATCGCATGCTGAGAAGACTCTTTTGTGCCTGGACAGGTATTGGATTCTGTCCGTTGGAACGGCTCCCAGAGCCGAGAAGGATAAAGGCCACATAGAGTCCTGGTTACCCCAGGTGAGCGTGCTGCTGGATCGTTAGCATAACACAGTTGGGGAGTGAACAGTCCCTACACATGTTTTTTTTTCAGGTAAATATTGATGTATAAACAAAATAAATGTGGTGTGCATGCAATATTCTGTATTTGTTTAGGTTAATAGAAAATATGTTGGCTTGCTCAACTGTCTAGGATTTCAACAGTTCAACAGTGATTGTTGTAGGCCTATGTGGCAAGACACCTCTGTAAAGGTACTTTGTGTGTAAATTGTGTGTGATTGTAAAACGTTTCTTACCACGGAGTCGTGACCCATATCGTTTTGGGCACTTTGTGCTGGGCAAGTTCCAGGATTCTAGGAGGAGAGTTAGGTTAATGATCTACAACACACAACTACACAACTCTCTCACAACCAGAAACACAATGTGTATTACTTACCCAATACAATAGTAATACAACTTTCATGAAAAGAGAACAAATACAAAATAATCCTAAAGATGTGGTATTACCTGCTTGATGGACCAAATCTGGGCTGTATTCCTACAAAGAAAACATTTGATTTTATGTACATTTTATTGTATTATTATGTTCCACATTTGTAAATCTCACAATTGTTAGTATCAGTCAAACTGAGAATGATCTGTACCTGTTTTTCCAGACACCATCTCCCCAGGACAGACTGAGTCTGTGGGAACAGCTCAATGAGAAGCTATTATTGAAGCGGTATTGTACTACCAGTCGTTGCTATGTCACCGGGAGTCCTTAGCAACTTATCACATGGCTGGGACTAAGGCTTGGACTCCTTAAGAGCCTGCAGGCTGAAACTGGAGTCTTATTGTCTCAGGAAGGCTTCTCTATCTTGTGTCTCAGGACATACCATACAGGATGTTTCAAGAAAACAGATATGAGGTCAGCAAACGGCAGTTGCTGAAGTATTCATGGTGAGCTGGGACTGACAGTAACTCCAGTTATACATGTGTTGTGCATGACAACACAGTGACACGATGGTCATGAGTTTGGAAACAAACTGTTACCACAACTAAACCTCAATATGTCCTGACCACAACCAAGATAACACACTTTCCTCCTGTTTCTATTATAATATGACGCACAGTATGAAACTTTTTTTTAACAAGTTTTAATCTTTATTATTTTAGTCACCCAGTTGAAAACATACAAAGCGTTGTATCCGAGTCTAATTAGGAATGGAACCCTGAGTCATTTCAGATGGATGATATGTATTTGGACAATCAAATGTGTCTTCTGCAATTTCAATATGTTCAACTACCATGGTCTTATTAATGTGTTTATACAGTGAAATCTTTGCACAAACTAGGATGCACAGCAGCAGTCATTTTGTCTGGTGCACCAACCTTGAACATTAAGATGTAGTCAGTCCATAAAATACATGGAAAAGGTACTTTGGCATCTTCCTGAAATGCGTTTGGATTCATAGATATCAAACTTTGGAGTTGAGAAAATATTTTTTACATTCCTTCTGAAGACACAAAACACTCACATAAATATAAATATGCACCATGTAACAATATTGTTTTTTACAATTACTTCTACTATCTGACAGCAGACAAATAATGGTTAGTGTTCTACCAGAAGTACTGTACACATCACCTGTGATGTAGGATTTCCACACACAACAAAAAGCTTTGGTGAAAAATATCAGCCCTTTCATTTAACGTTCTTAATGGACACCAAACATAACACGTAGAAGGTTAAGATTCAGGTCAGCGCCTGACACTACCTGAGGGTCACATGACACTATCTGAGGGTCAAATGACACTATCTGAGGGTCACATGACACTATCTGAGGGTCACATGACACTATCTGAGGGTCACATGACACTGAGGGTCATGTGACACACAATAGGTGTGTTCGACTTCATGCAGCGCCGGTGGCGCCGACTTAAACCTGAGAATGCCATTGGCTGCTTCAAGTCAGCCGGGCTGCAGGCGGCTTTAGGCGATTCCAGCGCTGCATGAAGTCGACGCACCTAATCTCCAACCACCACACCGTGAAACCAACCAATCAGCTTCCCCCTCACTTCAGATCCCTTTCAGCTGCGCATCATTTAGCACGTTGCTCAAACCATCCAAAATGCTAAATACATGTTACACACTACAGCCTTAACCTCCAAACACAACGACAGACAGGAGGTGGATCTGGTTAAAGGGTCAGGGAGCGATGGCTGCCAGGCTCCGTCTTATTTCCCTTCACTCATCATCTGGACCACCAGATCCCGAGCGTCCTGGACGCCTGAGTTGAGCTCCTGCTCGCCTCTCCTCACGCACGTACCGATGAGGAACAGCCTTCGGTCGTCCCCCAGCTCAGCCAGACCCAGGGCCTCGTGGAGGTCGGTGATACTGCAGGCACCTGGCAGGTCCTGGGGAACACAAAAACAGTGGATACGTCATGGATCGTGTTGATGCTTTCCTGTAGAGTGTGAGATCTGACCTGTGATCAGTCCCTTGTATCCTGTAGTGCGATCATAAACACTGCAGGAAGTACAAATGTACGTCAGTCAGATGGCTGAGCGGTTAGGGAATCGGGCTATTAATCAGAAGGTTGCCGGTTCAATTCCTGGCCATGCAAAATTGAGCAAGGCACTTCACTCTACTTACCTCGGGGGAAATGTCCCTGTACTTACTGTAAGTCGCTCTGGATAAGAGTGAATGACTAAATGTACATCCCATCGACATTCCTGATTTCTCAATGTACATGTAATATTCCTAATATGGTTTCTACAATCTCAGCTCTAACATAAACGGTTACAGATCACCAAGGTAACCTGACGCGGCATGGAATCTCACTCTAATCTTTCCACTGCTCATGCTCCGTTCGTGCCATGGATTAGCCAATCACAACGAAGAAGACAGTGACTTTTGAGTGCGTGTGTCACTCTCACCTGCTTGTTCGCCAGCACCATCAGAGGCAGGAGGGGGTCTGAGGTCACCAGGTCATGTAGATGCTTCTTAGCCAGAGGGAACTGGTCAGACTTAGAGGAGTCGACCACAAACACTAACACCTTTGCCTTGGACATGTATCTCTTCCAGTAGGCTAGCAGGTTCTCTGTACCTCCAACTAAGAGACCAAAAACAATCGTCTTACGAAAATGTCTAGAGTTTTGCATTAAAAGACAGTACAGTTCATGCTTTATGGAAGTGTTGAATTTATATCAATGAGTAGGCTAATATGTCACCATAGTTCTCTCACCGTGTGTGTGTGTGGTACAGTGATTAAAAACTCAAAGTGTATTTACTTTCGAGGAACTCTATCTGAAGGTCCTCTCTGTTGATGGAGACAGCGTTGAACCCCTGGGTAGGTGACACATCTTGCTCCAGGCTACCAGTAGCGAAGCAGTGAAGCAGGCTGGTCTTTCCTGCACCCTCCAGCCCCAGCACCAGCACCTGTTTCCCCTTCTCTGCTGGCTTGGCCTAGTAAACACACGAACAAGATTCAATCAAACGTGGCTT
Source organism: Hypomesus transpacificus (assembly GCF_021917145.1). Taxonomy (NCBI): domain Eukaryota; kingdom Metazoa; phylum Chordata; class Actinopteri; order Osmeriformes; family Osmeridae; genus Hypomesus; species Hypomesus transpacificus. Next base: position 2,537,116 of record NC_061060.1, read on the forward strand.
TGGTTGCCCATAGATCTCTGTTGGTTGTTCTGGGCGGGTGCACACTGCTCGTCTATGCACGGTCATGTGCGTGATTAATCACTTTGGAAACCTAGCCATTAGAGTAGTGGATACATTTTAAAACCCTTTTTATAAAAATATGAATATCTACAAAAGTGAACGAACAGACGCGATCGTCTAAACCACTGACTTGCAATGGAGGTTATTTCCAATGGCAACCAACCACACATCCGCTGTTGTCAGAAGCACTTTTGGAGAGAACTTTAAGCACAGATTAAGCTACAAATAGCTACAAACCTCGGTTAGGGCTGGTGTTTTTTGTGCTTCTATGACTTCTGTTTTTGGAACGGTGTCTTCTTTTGCCTCGTTAATTCTTTCCAAATTGCCCTTAGCCTTTTTGGGCGGCTTTGGCTTTTTGTCCGCCGACGACACGTAAGTCCAAATAATAAGTGCGACTCCTCCCGTTAGCGCAACAGCAACACCCACCAACCCAGCCTCTCTGAATCCTGGCATGTTCGAAGAAAGCTGGAAAATAATTAAATGCTGGTTTCACATGGTTTCATGCATGTGTCGCTACAACTTCGCTATACATCTCCCTTTGACAACAAGTGGATTAGCTTTCTCTACACCTCCTTGCGTGAAACGCTATTTCCGGACTAGTGGAAAAAGCACAGGAAGTGAACACAGACAAAAGATTAGTTTAATGTCAATTGCAAATGGGACAAAGAATTTATATTGACTTGCTAGACTATTGCTTCTATACTCTTTGAATGGGATGCACTGGTTGAACACCACCGTTGTTTCCTAAAATACACTTTTAATATGGAAATGACGCTTGCCACATTGGTAGTTCAATTGTGTTACAACCCAATGTTGCTTCCAGTTTGCATCATTTCGAATGAAACTGGCACTCAAACATAGTGCTAAGTGATTTGACAGTTTGACAGATGTCACTAAGTAGGCCTACTTCACACCTACATTATTTCTTATTGTTTGTGCGCCATACATTTTGAGCCATGGACTACTTTCACGGATACTCTGTTGCCACCTAGTGGGTTTTAGGTGTAAATGCAAGGACATACTTCGTAAACTCACTTCGTCACGATCTTCATTAGATGGTTATTTTGTTCTTGGCAGTTAGCAAACACCATTATTTTACTCTGAACTCCAAAATAACGTTAGAACTGCACACTTCTTATCCTTCTCGGATCCTTATTCTAAATACATTATTTGTATGTCACTTCACATACAAGTGTGCTAAATGTTTAAAATATAAACACATGCTCTTAACTCCAAACTCCACTAGAAGTTGCTAGTATGCCATTCCTAGATCTTTTCAAAATGAAACAATTCAGAAGCCAGTCAGGTGTCAATTAACTATTTATTAAGACATAACCAAAGGGACTCCTTTCTTGTCCAGAATCGTTTCCTTTCCATCTTTGTAAATGGCTCCAAAAACGACATGCAGGTGACATACTCCCCCTCCCCGAAGATTTAAAATCAAAATATCTTTTGGATAATTTTACTTAAACTGAGACTGATTTGAAAAATAAATATTGTTTACATTTGCATACACAAGCTGACCTTCTTTTGTCTGATGAGATTGAAAGACTCAAACTGAAAGGGCATTCGTCAATTACATGAATATTCATGATTGGCAGTACGAAAGAAATCAGCTCACTCAGAATGAAACACTGGGAAAGGTGTGTGTTAGAACTTAAAGCGAAGCCCCTCTCGCCTTCAACACAAACACATCTGAAAACGTAGAAGACGTTTGTCTTTCTACGCATTCCTTTCTAAATAACCTCTTGAATCAAAGAAGGTAGCAGGGCAGGGAATGGGGGGGGAAAAAGGGTCCTTCTGAAATACTTTCACCGTACACAACAACTAAACATGAATCATACAGTTGTTTGGATGGTAAAAAAAAGAAAAGCTTGTGATTTTCTGACATCGACACGTCAAAGGTAGTAGCCAGTGTGTCTGTGGACAAGCAGTGTGCTGTGTCACCGTGACTACCAGCCCCCCTTGCCTCCTTTCTTCTTCTTCTGCGGGGCCTTCTTGCGTGTGGCCCCCGGGGCCGCTGGCTTCTGTTGCCGGGGCGGCACCACGCCGGGGGCAGGGGCGGAGGCTGAGGCTGAGCCCGGGCGCGGGGAGGTGGGGGGGCTGCTGGCAGTCTTGCTGGCGTCCCTGGAGCGAGAGGACAGATCCAGTCAGTGTGTGTGTGAGAGAGAGAGAGGCAATCTACACCAGTCAGTGTGTGCGTGAGAGAGAGAGAGGCGATCTACACCAGTCAGTGTGTGCGTGAGAGAGAGAGAGGCGATCTACACCAGTCAGTGTGTGTGTGAGAGAGAGAGAGGCGATCTACACCAGTCAGTGTGTGTGTGAGAGAGAGGCGATCTTTGAGGGTTTTAGGTTGGTTGAGGGGGCAGTTCTATGGGCGTATGTGAAGCCCTCTGTGACATGCTTGCGTGTAAAAAGGGCTATACAAATAAATTTGATTTGATCTACACCAGTCAGTGTGTGTGAGAGGTGATTTGTACCAGTGATTGTGTGTGTGTGAGAGAGAGAGGTAATCTAGAGAGAGTGTGTGTGTGTGTGTGTGTGTGAGTGTGTGTGTGTGAGAGGCAATCTACACCAGAGAGAGTGTGTGTGTGTGTGGCTACTTACAGATCGGAGGCGGCTCCAGACGTGGCCCCCTGCGTTCCCTTGCCAACCTGTTCCTTCTTCTTGCTCTTCTTCTTGCCTCTGTAGTAGGTCCTCTCCCTCATCGGCATCCACCGCTCTGGGTCAGGGGTCGCCTTGGGGTCACAGTTCTTCGGCAACTTGCCTAAATATCGACAAGGGAACGGGGAACAATATGTGAGATTTCACTTCCTGGGAAGTGGGAATCTAATGAACACACAAGTTCATTCGATTTTCTTCTGTGTTTTTCTGTGTTGGGAACCAGTAACCAGCTGAGATCCAGACATACCTTTCTTCTTTTTCTTCTTCTTCTTAATATCCCCCTGGCTGCAGAGACAAAGCAGTCAGATGAGCTCCCAGGTCAGACACACACCCTCTGGATCAAATCCATCCCATCTGCTCTGGCAGCCATCCCCAGTAGAACAGTAGAACCTCCCTGCCTGTCAGCCTACAGCCTGGTTCTCTCACCCCTGTTCTTTAGGAAGGTTCTCCCCTGTGACCTTCGCTGCCTTCTTCCTGACGTAGTTGGCTCCGTGGGAGTTCTCCAGCTCGTCCACGTCCACGTTGAAGGACATCTTGTCTGGGGAGGGGAGGTGCTTGCTGAGGCTGGGGGCAGGCCGTTAAGGACGCTACAGTTCATCTGTGGTACAACCCTGACCGGCTTCATCACTGTCAAACCATCCCAAATCTATACATTTGATCAGGTAAAAAATACATCAAAGAATCAGAAAAACTCCACGTTAAAGACATCTTAATGTCTATATAAAACATTTTAAGTAAAAAAAAAATTCAACAATGTTCATCTCAGCAAGGATACGATTTGGCTTTCTCTGTGTCCACCAGAGAATAGGCGGAGATGAGCTGTGCCAACGTGTGGATGTCGTTAGTGTTTTGCCTGTATAATGAAAAATACATTTATATTATTGGTAACCTGAACAGTATTTTTTTTGTAGAGGGGCTTTTATCCAAAGCAACACAAAGGGGTGACATTTTAACCTGCAATCTCTTGATTTTGCAATCAAATGCCCTACCGCTGAGCTATAATCATCGAAACGAATACCACACAACTAGCATCAACCATGTCTCTAAGGAGGGAAACCCAGAGAGAAATGCTTACTTCCATAGCTGCTCCAGGTCACTGATGGCCTCTTTCTTACGTCCATACTTCAATTTGAAGTTGGCCGCTTCTCGTACGAGTGCTAGGTGAACAGGTGAGCCAGGCTGGGAAACACAAGGCATGGATGACAAGGAGAAATAACATCACACATCTGACTTCACAAGGCCTGTATATCTGGTTGATAATAGATTACAGATATAGCTTACTTCGTCAAAGTTAAATTGATAAAGCTCTCTCTTGGAAGTCGCTTTGGATAAAAGCATCTGCTAAAATGCATAAATGTAATAAAAGTAAAATAAGTCAAAGAACCTGTTGGGCTTGGTAGTACTGAATAGCTCGGCTAAAGACATCGATAGCGCTGTCGATATCCTCCTCGTGGCTGTACATGGTTACCAGAGCAGAGATCTGGAAGAGGGCAGTGTTCCAGTGTCAGCAGGCAGGAGACAGGACTTCTGAAAGAGCTGTGGACTAGGGATGCTCATGAATACTCACCATCCCTTGTTTGTGCTTGAAATCTTCGATAGATCTCAAGATGTCGCAGGCTTTCGTAACGTGACCTGTGGAGTTTGAAAGAGAATGAAAACTTCTCTCTTATGTTCACTGGGGACATTTGCCTCAAATTTGAGTAGCCTGACTTTTGTTCCATTTGTTTTCTTATATTTGGGATCTGTTTGAATGTGGGCAACCAGAAAACCTGAACCTTGAATTTTTGGATCAGATTTGTTTTAAACATTGAAATAAATTCATATTTCAATTTTAAAGAGGTGAATTCAAAACAAACACATTCAGTGATGTTAAAATTTCAATATCAATTATTCAACGTCCTTCAATTCAAAACATGCAGAATCCAACAGTACCTTGAGTTAAATACAGCTGTGCCATGGTCAGTTTGATTCCAGATGCACTCTCTGGATGCTGATCTGAGAAGCGCTGGGACACAGACACAGGACACGGTATTTATACCTGCAGAGTCTTCACAGGTCAACTCAATTCCACAGGTAGCTGGGGCTTGTGACTTAATATGTGTAAGAAAACGTTCTCGAGTTGATTAATATCTAAGTGGAAAGAATCTAAGTTGATATGCTTATATTTGTAAAGAAAACAGCATACGCCTTACTTGTAAAGGTTCCCCAGGGCTGTAGCGGGGGGTGCTGTAGTGGGGGTGCTGTAGCAGGGGTGCTGTAGCGGGGGTGCTGTAGTGGGGGTGCTGTAGCGGGGGGGCTGTAGCGGGGGGGCTGTAGTGGGGGTGCTGTAGCAGGGGTGCTGTAGCGGGGGGGCTGTAGCGGGGGTGCTGTAGCGGGGGGGCTGTAGCGGGGGTGCGTGTGGAGCTTACCTGCAGCAGTTCGATGGCTTTAGTGTGCTGCTTCTCCCTGCACAGCTGAGCCACCTGCACCAGGACCGGGCGAGGTTGTCCTGGGTTCTGGCTCTGCAGGCTGGAGGACAGCTTCCTGCACTGGTCAGCCTGGTGGGCGGGGAGGAGGGGAGGAGGGAGTGGTTAACTCACCTTTTGTATAAAAACTAGGGGTGGGAATCTTTTAGTACCTCACGACTCGATTCTTGGGGTCACGATTGGATTAAAAATCGATTCACAATTTGTGAATCGATATGAATCGCTAGAAGACTCATTTGCTATTCAAATGCGAATAGATTTTCCCCCCACCCCTAATAGAAATGTTTGTCATTCTTGTCTACGGTTTGTGATGTCAGTGTGTCGGGAGGGCAGGGGGAGTGGAGAAGCGTTTCCTGACTCTGGAGCTTTTGAGTTTCACATAACCTCTCATTTTAGAAATGTTAATGCTGTATTTGAGAGGGTTCGGGGTAATACCTGGTTAGTGTACATGGCCAACAAGGCTTTGTTGAATTCAATCGCCTGTAGCTGCATCTTGGCTAGCTTGTGTTCAACGCCTTCCGCGTTTGTGAGCTTAACTTTCTTCTTCGAGTCAAACACGTTTTGGTCCTGTACAAAAACAAGGAAACGTCTGTAGCGTGTGCCCAAAATATGTCAAATCTAACAGTAATTGTACAAATGATATTTGTATTGGTTTGACTCTGTACCCCGGTTTGAGGTGAGTATCCCAGCATGTACCCACCTTGTTGATTGTGATGATGTTGTTGGCAGTAACAGCTAGCAGCCCAACATCAGATGGCCTGTAGATGAAAACAACAGCAAAAAAAATATGAGAGGGTCCTTTGAGACCACACAGAGACCCTGCTGCAGAGCAGGGAGCTGAGGAGAGCTGAGATGAGGAGAGCTGAGATGAGGAGAGCTGAGGAAAGCTGAGATGAGGAGAGGAGAGCTGAGATGAGCTGAGGAGAGCTGAGATGAGGAGAGCTGAGATGAGGAGAGCTGAGATGAGGAGAGCTGAGATGAGGAGAGGAGAGCTGAGGAGAGCTGAGATGAGGAGAGCTGAGATGAGGAGAGCTGAGATGAGGAGAGCTGAGATGAGGAAAGCTGAGGAGAGCGTCTCACTTGAGCTTGATGACTTGGTTGTAAAGCTGCAGCGCCTCGTCCGTGCGGCCCTGCTTCTGCAGGACATAGGCCATCTGAGAGTGGATGACGGCCAGCTCTGACTCGATGTCCTCCTCCGTCACGTCCTGGGGATGACAGCAGCAGAACAGACCGTTAGATCAAACTGGAAACACCAGACAGAACGCAGAGTGTGGTGGAGACGTGTTCGCAGAGAAATGATATATAAATATGTTTTTATTTAAAAATAATAATAATATATACAAATTACTGTAATACAAGCCAGTAAATCAATTAATGATTAATATTTATTTATAGGAATACAAGTAAAAAATTTAAAACTATGAATACAGGTAAATTATTCATAATAAAATTTTAAAAAAAGACCACTTACAGAATCGTCTGCCAAGGACACCCGACAAAGCTCTGAAACAGATTAGACATTTAAAAATCCCAATAAGGACAAAAAACACATCTGGTGCTAGGACCCTGGGGATGTACAGGAGAAGGGCACTGGGACGAGACTCACCCTCAGCCTGCCGGAGTTTGTTCATTGCCTCCGTCAGCTGTCCCTGACCAATCAGAGTGCAGGCAGCGTTGTAGCACAGTTCGTAAGTCGTCTCAGGCAGACCCAAGTCATCCTGCAGACAGTCACATGACGTTAGTCACGTATGAACTGGATTGTCAATATAAAAACGCCTCAGAGGAAGAAAGGGCACATGGGCACTAAGTCCAACTGGTTATCGAGTCTTTTCATGAATGTCTGTATGGTCTTATGTATCTGTTTACAGTGGGTTCTGGACAGTGTTCAAATCAAATCAAATTTATTTGTATAGCCCTTTTTACACGCAAGCATGTCACAGAGGGATTCACATGCGCCCATAGAACTGCCCCTCAACCAACCTAAACCCTCAAGGAAGACAAGGAAAAACTCCCAGAAAAACTCCCAATGGGAGAAAAAATTGAAGAAACTTGGGAGGAGCAATTCAGAGAGGGATCGCCTCCTCCTTAAGTGTGTGTGTGTGTGTGTCTGTGTGTGTGTCTGTGTGTGTATCTGTGTGTGTGCTCCAGGGCCGTCCCAGACAGGAGACCCACCGGTGAAGAGTTCTCCCATGTGCTCATGGCGGCCACCACAGCAGACAGGTTGGTCTTCCTCTCCTCCTCGTACTCATCCTGGGAGTTCCTGATCAGGTCCCTGTACACCGCCTTACACTCCTCATACCGCTCCTGCCTGTACAGCTACACAAGAACACAACCAGGTCATGTTCAGTCCCAACGCTGATTCAGTTCCAACCCTGATTCCGCCTCAGTCAGTCATACAGATCACCTCAGAAACGATGAGACTTTACGCATTCGAGCTTGAGCTTAATTATCGTTGAGCAAACTTTGATCAATGACAATTGCAGTGATCTCTTTTTAGACTTGTGTGTCGTCTTCGTGTACAGTATACAGTGCTGGTGCTTCCGCCTAGGGCGGGTAACCCTAACCTTACCAGCAGAGGGCGCCAACCGCGGCACGTAAAATGTCTGTGTTTGTAATTGACCATTGGCTCGCCCTGGTTTGCGCCCCGAGGGGGGGTAAACCTTGCCTAAGGCACCAAATGTGCTCGGACCGGCACTTGAATATATATAGAATGGATACATTAGTACAGTAACCTGTCCTCAGGGAACCCCTGTCCTGCATGTATTATAGATGTTTCTTGCCTCCAACACACCTGATTCAAATGCATGTTTGTTACCAGGCTTCTAGAGAGCTTGATAACGATCCATTTATTTGATCAGATGTGTTGGAGCTGAGAAACATCTAAAACATGCAGGACAGGGTTAAGAACCACTGCATTAGTGTGTGCCTTACCACTTGACCGTAAAGTTCTTTTAACTTATCCGTCTGCTCTGCAACACCTTCGATGGTCTTCAGGGCGCTTTCCACTCGGTTCAACCGGTATTCACAATACGCTTTCTCAAAAGCAATAAGGTCACTAAAGGAAGTGGGATAAAGAGAGTTGTGATATTGATGGCACTGCAATGGACATTTTAATCTTGTAGAATGCTGGCTTTTGCTCTGTTTACATCAAAAAGTATGTCACTTTAAAAAACATTTGCACATTGTTCTGCTCCCCACTTTCTGGCATAGACCCACACTTGTTTCAGTTAGTATCAATGTCTCAACATACCTGCCAAGTACTTTTGAAAAGGTGTTCATGACATTCAATGCCTCTTTGAAACTACCATTTTGGACAAGGCACACGACTTTACAGTGAAGGGCTGTCACGTCATCTTTGATTTCATGCAGAACTGTAAAAAAAAGAAAGAAGCAAAGTACTTAGATAGAAAACTAGTGGCAGCACAGAAGCCTCGCGTTATCAATGCAACTATAGCAAAAATAGACCATTCGAACGCATTTCGTTGGGCTGTAGAGACAGAATTGGTCATGCATTATTAAACAGTCAGTAACCTAATCAAAAAACACCTCACAATCAGTTACCTACGGGGGTTCATTCATTTCAATTGGCAAGATTAGAAAGGCTGTATTGTTTTTGCCTGCTGGTGTCAAGCTATCCCATCCCAGCCTGTCAAGCTTGTTAGCTAAAGCCGCCCAGGGACACGTAATCACTGTATTGTAGCTAGGCTAATAGCCAGCCAGTTAGATCTTACGGTCACTTTGCTTAGGTACTTTAACTTGGAGCTTCACATGCGATAACTATTGAGTACACACTTTTAAACAAATCAGATAAAAAATGTAAACCACCGTAATGAATCAAAGTAAAATAACCAGATAATCCATTGACGCTAACGTTAACTAACTAGCTAGAGCTAGCCTTGCTGGACTATGATGTGCTATACACTGCTAGCTAGCTCTAATAGCAGCTGGGGAGGGGACCTTGCATTGAATATACCTAAATTAAACGTTAAGCAATAAGTACACCTGACAGTTCCAAAAGTTTGTATCAGAAATCCTACTTTTGTTTACAGCTTTAAGTGCCCGAGTGAAGTCGCCATTCTGTCCACAGCGGTTCACTTCAGTCCACAGCGAAGCAACGGAGCCCCCTCCGCTCGCCATCTTCAACCTCGCTGCATGAAATTGTGAAATTGAGACGGCTGATATACTCGGAAGCACTTGGTAGTTTGCTCCTCCGGGGTTAAAGGCCTGGTAGGACTCTGCCTGGTTTGAAGGCAAGGACTATTTTGTGTTTCTTTAACGAAGTGACCAACAAATAATAATAAAAGGTTGTTAGTTTGTAAATAATGACAAAAGATAGCACTGAATGTAAAACTCAAAGAGAGACATTCAAAGACATTTCTAATCAAATCATCAAACGATGATACACACATCATTGGATGTACAAATAGTTATAAGAATATATTTGCATGGGCAAAAGCTATTTTTTTGTAATCAGAACATTATACTTTTTTGACTACACCACTGTCGCGCAGGCGCCGTGGTGTAGTAAAGGCAGCAGCGATATGCACGGTCGGCTGCTCGCTGGGGTTCTTTTGCTTTCAGTTTAGCTAGCTAGCTAGCAACACTGTCAAGGGTGTATTGTTGTCGTTCGTTGATAGGGACTGCCTAGGACGAGCAGAAATGGCCGGAATCAAAGGTAAGACATTGCGATCTGATTTTCAATCGCAAAGGGTTTGTATCAAAATAAATATATCAAACTATCAATTGTTAACATACGTTACTAATTGTGAAAGAATCGGTATAATATGCCATACTACCATAGCGTAGCTACAGTTTGCCGGCCAAGATGATAATGCTGGTTAGCATTTGCCAAAACGCCATTATGCCAGCTATTCACTAGCTACCAGTATCTAGCTAGCAATAATGTTATTATGCTAGCTATTTGCATTTAAGATGGGTTGGAGGTCTCGGAAGAAGGCAATTTACGAGTAACCGCTTGGGTATTCTTTTGAATATGTGTCCCATACTGTATGCATTTGTCCTACCTAGCAAACCTAATTAGTTAGCAGCATTAGCTAGTTAATGTTGCGAGCCACTGTAGGTAGGTTAGGTTGGCATGTGTGCTCTACATAGCTAGCTAACCTTAGCAAACGAGATGTGGGCAATATATTAATGAATGAGATATACACCAGGGTCAAATAACAAACCTCTCTAGGTTCCTCGCTAGATAACCCAGTAAGTGATCATCGTTTGTGTAGTTCACACTGATTCTAACCTTAGATGTAACTAGCCGGATTCGTCTGAACAAAAATGCAATTCACTGGAGTAATGTAACAAGCTTTGCGGCTCCTAATCCTAAGCATTTGCTACATGTGAAACCATCTGACGTATCATATGACTGCTACCTCCTTCCAGCCATAGTATTAGGCCCCATGGGGGTCAGATGATCAATCACAGCCTCCACCAAGACTTAACTAGTCATTTTGTCGGCTAGGCTTATCCTTATTATTCCACTCTGTGACCAACGAAAAACTGTCGAACTGTGCTCTTTTTATCCTTCATATTCTGCCAAACTTTATGTAAGCTCGATTTGTTCATCGCTTTGGATAAGAACCTGCGAAATGAATACAATGTAAACTCTTCATGTTTATGGCTCCCCTTCTCTCGTTGTTCAGCTCTAATCAGTTTGTCCTTCGGCGGAGCTATTGGCCTCATGTTCCTGATGCTAGGATGTGCTCTTCCAGTGTATGAGTAAGTATCTTAAACACACATCCAGTTATTGTACTGTACACTTGGCCCACTGTTTTACTAATATTTCACAATCATAGGAACAACAGGAACTAGGGTGTGAATAATTCAGCTGCAGGTCACAGGTTCAAATCCCCCCCGCTTGTATGCGGACAGAGGAGTCTGCTGAGTGAATCCCTTATTGTTATTCTTTTCTCCTTCACAGTAAATACTGGCCGCTGTTCCTTCTCTTCTTCTACATCCTCGCCCCCATACCGTACTGCATCTCCAGGAGAATTGTTGACGACACAGACTCCGCCAGCAACGCCTGTAAAGAGCTAGCCATATTCCTCACAACAGGGATTGTGGTTTCAGCCTTTGGCCTTCCCATTATATTTGCTAGAGCTGAAGTTGTAAGTACACAACATTTCCCTTGTGCATACATCTTCACAAGTGTATAGATCTAGTTTTCACAGCATATTTTAAGTGAATTTGGGCTCTATTCTAGAAAAGCTCCCCAAGTTTTTTTTTTTTTTTTTTTTTTTTTTTTTTTTTTTTAAATCTTTCATTGCCCATACCACAGAGACCCCATAGAAATCACTGTGTTCACTGAATTATTGATGGTTTTTCCTTACAGATTGCTTGGGGAGCGTGCGCGCTTGTGCTAACGGGGAACATTGTCATTTTTGCAACCATCCTTGGATTCTTCTTGGTGTTTGGGTCGAATGACGACTTTAGTTGGCAGCAGTGGTAAAGACGGGGATCGGGTTTGGGACCTTAGACTCAACTGTTTTTATTACTACAATTATTATTATTGTGTTGTTGTAATTATTTTAGCTGATGTTATTTATTTGGCCAACCATCCATAGTCACATAAACCCTGTGCAATAATCTGTTTTATCTGTCATGCAGAATGTCAAATTGACTTTGATTGGACGACGGTGACATTCCTTCGGAAGTTCTTTGATTCACATTTGTGATTGGCCTGGAAACTCATCTTTGAGTGCTGCAAGTAAATAATGATGAGATCTCATTGGATCATCACGTGTGCGTGTAAAATCCTACGGAATGTCAACCTGGGCCTGACATGACCAATAGGACATGGCCATAAGCTTTCACATTTCCTGTGTTTCTTGTTTTTGTACAGAAGTTGAAAGTTGTTGGGGGGTTTTTGAGGACAAAGTTCTGCTTTCGTTTTGTCTGGCTACTCAGTGCAATGTCATGTTGGTCAGTAGGCCCCAGCCCTCTCCCTTCCCCCCTCACTGCTCCTCCCCCCTACATCCTCACTTCCCCTCGCTGACATGGTAATCCACAAAACGTTCTTTCTTTTGGAGAGAATAATATCCACTCCTTTATGTTCTATAAACTATATACCTGAGCAGACTTTCACATAAAACAATGCAAAAAAAGTACGCTCAAAATTACAAGTTATAGAAGGATTCTGTTATTATGATATGTAATTCAATGTGACCCCCATACAGTGGTCCAATTGTACTGACTCAGCAATTCACAAACGACAAGCAACTCATGTTTCATTGTTTAGGTTGGAGTCAGATACAGTAACTTGATGCTATTTCAATGCTGATTAGACATGGCATTAAAAAAGCATAAATAACCATAGGATCATTGGCTGCAGCTGGGGCAAGGTTAGGATCTAGGCTTTCCATGACATTGGCCACTGACTAATTTCCCTAGATTAAGTATCCAAAGACGATTATGTACTTTCCTGTCCCTATCAAGAGGTAAATCAACTGTTATTTTTGTTTGAAGTTGTGAGTAATGAATCTGTATTTGATAAACCTATTGTTTTTATAAGGATTCAGTACACATTTCAATAGGCTTTTCAATACCTTCCTCCAAGTCATAAGTAACTGACTTAAATTGAGATGACCTATTCAACTTTGTGTGGTCTGTGCGTTTGTATGTTAAGATGCAATGAAGTCCTGTCGTTTGTCATTTGCCCTCATGTTGAAAGAGTTCAGTCGGCAGTCTGCAGCTTTTGGAGTTTAATTGCTTTTGCATTTAAGGTGAACTAGTTGTCCAACTAAGAAAGGTATTAAGCATCTGTCACCACATGTGCACAGGTCAAGTCAGGTGGGTGAGTGTCCATGAGCAGTTTTTGTTTGCTTGTTCATTGGTTTTGGTTTTTGGGGTTGTTCTCTTTGTGAAGACTGGTCTCTGGAATTGACTAAATCTGTCTAAAATGTTTCCAATCTAATTGCAGTTAAACACTGGTTTCATCAGGTATTCTTGAACTTTTGTGGGTTTGGTGGTTAAGTTTAGTAAGTTATTGTTGTCTTCCAGAGACCTCAACAACAGTGGAGGGATTGATTGTATTACTGGTATCAAAATGATGACTCTTCTGTCCTTATTTGAGTTGTCTCAAACATCTGAACTAATCATTTTTACCTTGATTAACAAAGGTAATGTGTCAATTTAGTTTTTTTCATTGTGTTTCAAGTTTGAGCTAAAACAAAATAGTTTTTTTTCAGCCATTCCCAATGTTACTAAACTGTTTCTACAGTGACAAGTTGTGTAGGAGGCATCTCTGGTTTGGGAACTGCAGACTTTCAACTTATTTACTGGTTTATTTAAAGAAATGACAACAAAATGTCCCAAACTTTTCTTTAAAAAAGAATGCATGACTTACAGAACCTGGTCATTACATGCGTGTTATGGATTTAACAGCCTTTTTATTTATTTTTGCAAAAGTCTTTCAGATTTGGAGGTACATTATTTATTTTACCAGACGCTTTCTGCAGATGTCCAGATGCCATTTTCTATTGACAACTTTTGTGTTAAGGAGGCAGAACTTAGCATGGTGGTTTTCTTTTTTTAATAAATGCCATTTTTGAACATTCTCTTGTTTTAATTATGCATCATCCTCTTAACAAATTATGGATCGAATCAAACTAATTCGATCCTTATTATTCTCACCCTAGTTCCTGTTGTCCTGACTACCAAGAGAGCTTAAACAGTGTCAGAGCTTAAACAGAGCTTAAAATTAATCTGTGAAGACTTTCTTAAATCCTTGCTTTATATTCACACAGATACTCCTTCACTGTTCTGTTCAAATGTACCCTACATGCTTATCCTTTGCTCTTGCTGGAGTAGCGATAGGATGATGTCAGTCGGTGGCCGGAAAGATGCACAACAAATAAGAGTTGATTTGGTTTATGAGAACAATGTTGGATCATGTAACCAGTCAGGATAGAGTGTTCAGATGAGTGTGGCACATATATCACAAATGTCCTTTATATAAAATGAATAGACCAGTACCAATATAGTTTCCACAGAACGTGTCCTTACATGGCACAGCATGTGGTCGGCAAGTTTGCACGCTTGAAAGTCGACATGTGACAACATCGTAACTCATAGAAGCCTGTTTCTGCATATTTCTTCCTCACTGTCTCCTGTGAGTCTGGACAGATGAGGCTTCTATCTATATGTGGACTGCAAGGGAGAGACAAGTCTCTTGAGCGTATCAAGTAGCAAAGTGTGTGTGTGTCATCCAAGACTTTTGTGTTCAGACTTCAATGTAAGACATCGAGGCCCGTGGAGAGACTGACAGAGGCTGGTGTCACTGAGGACATGAGAAATTAGACTGGAACAGCAGCTTGGTTTGTCTCCCCCTTCTGGTGAGGGGGTCCACCTGAAAACTCCAATGCAATGAATGGGATGAGTCTCACGATAGTAACTTTACCCTCCAGGATACACACTGATATGACAGTAGTTTGTCATGCAACTCAGACGTCTGCCTCTAAGGCACAGCTACTGCCTCAGAACGTGCCACCAGCCTCTCAATCTCTTTCACGAGCTTCTAAACCTTGAGGGGAAAAAACGTTTGTGTTACATCTGACCTTTGAGCACAACACATTCAAATATTATCCTCAGTTTACTGAGTTGAAGCCACTTTTTAGTAACTGCTCTATTTATATGCTGTCACATTTAAGAGATTTTGGCTATAGCGCAGTGATCTCGACTTATGATCAAAAGATGCCAGGTTCAAATTTCCCCATACTCAAATGTTGCATTGGATGAAATCATCTGCTGAATGAGCACATAATAATAATGTTATTTAATCAGCTACCGCTGGGTAATATTAAAGGGGCGATGTAAGGTCTACATTAGGTTCTAATGATAAATGCCAATGAGCTTGGGGAGATGATGGAACGTGTCTTAGTGGGTGTGTTCCAGGGGTTATCAGTTCTCCACAAGTCCTGATAAGAGAGGGAGACACTCCTGCCGTTCACCGCCTTTCTAAACACTCCCACTCAGCAGGCATACAGCAACTCGTGAGACAGTAAATCAGCAGCCTGTCTGCCTGTGCCAGTCCTGAAGCGAGGGAGAGCAGAGAGCAGGGGAATGCAGGTATGAGGAGGGAGAGGAGGAGAGGATGAGGAGGTTTTTCAGAGTCGGTAGAGAAGAAGACTACAGCCAAACCCATTTCCTAACGGCCAAGTGTAATCGTCTAACTCATGAGAAAGGTGAGTATGGAATATTCTGGACCAGACCTGATGAAGGTCTGTGTTATGTCAATTGTAATGTAATTTGTGTTGAAATCATGTGTTAAAACCCACATGAACTGTCATTGGTAGATCCTGATAACAGTGTAGGTTATTGCTGTGAAAGGACTAGTTCATGTACTTTCTGTATCAGTGAAGGGTTTTCTCACCTGCGGTTCTCTCTGAACACTTCCATAGAAAGTCATTCATGTATCTTTAACGTACAGTTCAAAGTCCAGCTCTACTGAATTCGTTGGAACAAGTGACACATATGTTTTCCAGACCCACTGTCTACCCCTGTGTAGTAACTGGGTAGTTCTACAGCCTAACATTATAAAACAACAAGTTATATAGTTTTATCATATTAGTAGGAGAATTCACAGTGTTGAGTCTTACATTGTGTGAGTGGTGCTGTGTTGCTGTGCTCTGGTGCTTTGGTGCTGTGCTCTGGTGCTGTGTTGCTGTGCTATGGTGCTGTGCTCTGGTGCTGTATTGCTGTGCTCTGGTGCTTTTGGTGCTGTGCTGTGTTGCTCTGGTGCTGTGCTGTGTTGCTCTGCTCTGGTGCTGTGCTGTGTTGCTGTGCTCTGGTGCTTTGGTGCTGTGCTGTTTTGCTCTGCTCTGGTGCTGTGCTGTGTTGCTGTGCTCTGGTGCTGTGTTGCTGTGCTATGGTGCTGTATTGCTGTGCTCTGGTGCTGTGTTGCTGTGCTCTGGTGCTGTGCTGTATTGCTGTGCTCTGGTGCTGTGTTGCTGTGCTCTGGTGCTGTGTTGCTGTGCTCTGGTGCTGTGTTGCTGTGCTCTGGAACAAACCGTTCCAGAAACACCCATCGGTAGAGCTGTGCTGACCTGACCTCCACATCCATGGCACTGGGAGAGCAGAGGGGTGTCCTACTGTTACGGTACTAGAGTCTAACAAGGCTGAGGCCCCCTGTGATGCAGCAGTGCTGGAGAGGGAGGTCCTGGTGAGCAGGGAGAGGGAGAGGAACCTGCAGAATGATCTGGAAGCGCTGGGGTCCCGGCTGTACAAACAGGAGCAGGTCAACGTGGAGCTGAGCATCAAGCATGACCAGCTGGTCAGCAGGCTACGCCAAGAACAGGTAGCCGCCATTTTGGTTTGTCTTCTTCTTCTGAGTGGTTGTTATCAAGCAGGGTTGATCTTTACCTTTTTTTTTGGGGGGGGGGGGGGGGGGTGAAATATCAGTTTCAAGGATTAACTCGACACATTCCTGTTAAATCTGGATTGTGCTCATACACACTCACAGGTCTGGGCTTGCCAGGCACACTTATGTTCAGCCGTTTTGGGACTTCTGTCTGAACATTTTGGTCTCATGAATATCATTTCAATTCATAGCATACACTTACAGTAGGCCTATACCTACTTCCAAACAAGATTTTCCCATGCATAACTACAGCATGTTGGTATTTAAGGTTCTACTAAATGTTCATGGCAAACAAGTTTATTGTAGCGGCCCTTGCATTCCATAGGGCATTCCAGTAAATTATCCTGGTTGTAAAAAGGATGCTTATCATTAGAATGTGTTCATCTGCTTAGTTTGCTTTCTATGTGTACGTGTTATGCACGTGTACTGTGTGTGTTGTGTATTGTGTGTGTGTGTGCTGGTTGAGGGCCTGGTGGAGTTCCTGCGACAGCGTGTGTGTGTGCTGGCGGAGGAGGGCTCCAGAGAAGCAACAGTGCTGAGCCTGCAGCTGGAGCAGGTGAACTCAGAGCTCCTCCACCTGCTCTCCTCAGAGGTGCAGCTGGAGGGCCTGGTGGACGAGCTCCACACTGAGGCCCTGCAGAGAGCTGCGGCTGCTGAGGGCCTCCAGGCGCAGCTGCACAGGTAGGCCCACTGTGGGTAGATTCAGGGAAAACATTGGGGAAATGGGGGCATGTAGGAAGGCCAGGAAGTGGATGTGTGTACCCCTCAACCGACCTCCCCTCGATATTTGAATCTGATGACGTTTGTTTTAAAATAGCTAGGGTTAGGGGCATGTACCCCATGGCTTTCTACACCCAGCTGTGCAAACAAACATCTTGTACAAATCTAAAGTTCAGCCTAGATAAAGGCGTATGTTAAGCAAAGAAACATAAAAAATTAAATGGGAGTCCTAACTTTTGATTACCATCTACCACAAACTGTAGCCAAGTGAAGCTGCCTCCAGCTGTTTCAAAAACACGTCGCAACGATATTGAGCTAGTTATGTCTTAGTAATAAAAACATGAGATTCTGAATTTGTGATTTTAGGTCAGCAGAAATTGGCACCCCTTCCTCTAATTTGCTGACTTGCTGAATGTCCACAGAAAGTTCGGCACGTTGTCAAGACGTCCAAACCCGCTGTCACACTGTGGATTCAATTTAACCCCTCCAGCTGAATCTCCTGTTAGCAATTCATGTTGAACATTGACAATGGGATCACGGAACTTCGAACGTTTCTTAAATTAACTTAAGTGATTCAAAGAAGGTAACCGCAGGCTTAAAAATTAAATAAATACGTAACGCCGATAATTGGCCTCCTTTGTTTTGTGGCTGCGATAGCAAGACCGGTGAGCTGGAGGAGTTGGAGCGGAGTTACGCAAAACTCTCCGTAGAGTTGGAGGAGCAATTTAGCGCAAATCGGAGGAGGGTCACGGAACTGCAGGAGGCCTGGGAGGAGCAGGCCAGTGCCCACCAAAGGAGGGTGGAGGAACTGCAGCATGAGAACGCCGCCAGCCTCAGGAAGCTGCAGGATACGGCCCAGCAGTTTGAGTGGCTCTGCGAACAGCAGCGTCACTGGATCTGCTGCGTCAAAAGGTGGGCGGCCATGATGGGGATCTCTATACTGTCACTGGTTCTGCTTGGCAGGCATACAGAAAAGACAGACAGATTTAAGAAAGACAGACACAGAAAAGACAAAGGGAAACAACAGAAAGGCAATATCAGAAGAGAAACAGGACCTAACCCATCACCTTGTCCAACATACCATACCATAACATGCACCCTGAATCCTATTTCCCAGGTTCAAGGATGGCCTGTCTGAGGAGAAGGAGAACCTGGTCCTGCAGGTGAGCAGGCTGGAGAAGGAGGTGGCTCAGCTCCGGCATGGCTCCCCCGGCCCCAACCCGGGCCAATGCTGCCCTCTGGAGGACACATGCAGCAGGTACACTTATATCTGGGTCAGAATCTCAACGAGCCCTTCCTGGTTAAATAAAGGTTTGGTCAAAAAATAGAATCTGAGTCTTAACGTTTTGAGATGAATATCATCATTATCATCAAGTCATACTGGAACTGGTAGCTACCTCGGTCCGCGATGTGAAATCGCAGCATGACAGCCGTGAATAAAAGAAATAAAGACAAACGTTATAATAATAAATAACAATACTAAGTGTCACTGCCACGCACTGGCTTTTCAGGACGTCGTTGTGGGTGGCTGAGGAGATGGACGCCCTGCAGGCCCAGGTGGACAAGTAGAGAGGCCTGTAGGAGGACCTGCTCAGCCAGCTCACTCTCACCCAGGTCAGTCCACTGCTGACAGGACACATGAACTCTGTCCCACTGCCATGGTAGTATGGACGTGCCCTAGGGCGTGCTAGTTAATAGTTATGAGGGGAAAAGACCAGGTGAGATGATCGTGACTAATCAGGGTAATCAGGGAGGGAGCCAGTTTCACCCTAGATTTTTGAAAATTTTAAAAGTTTGTCTCAACCCCTATAGACAACAGTTCTGGACTACGGAGCTAGTGTTCGGTAGTTCTGGACACGTCCTCCAGCACCAGGACTTGTGTTCTTTTGGCGTCTCTCTTCGCCTGGGGGGGGGGGTCCTCTCACACCCGCACACAGAGATGACTAATGATAAGGCCAGGTGTTTGCCAGTGGCCCCTGTATCTGCTTGGTCAGCTCCCCTGCTCCTTTGTGTGGACCTCCAGAGAGTTCTTGTGATTGAGTGCAGATGATGCACACTGGTCCCCACAGAGTGGTGGGAAACAGGAAGCTGGCAGGAGCGTCAGGGACAATAGGAGATGTATATTTAGGAAGCAAGCGTGCTAAAACGCATTACATGGTTTTTATGTGATTTATATACTTATTCACACTCCGGAGGCACAGCTCACATTATGACTCGAAAATTTGAAGAAGATAAAAATATCATACCGTTACTTACTGTAAATGAACACTTTGGGAGAGAAATAATGGGAGGGAGAAGCAATAGGATTTTCCAGAACGGGTTTTTCTCACTGTAAATTGTATGGTGTGTGGTTTATGTTCGGTGCCTTTGGCTGCGCTCACCTATAGTTTATTTTTGCATTTTCAGGTGGGAGACACTGTCGACTGACACCAAAGACCTCCCTGAGGCCCCAAGACTGAAATCTACAGTTTGGTCTTCTGGGTTATTTTTTTTTTCTTCCCCCAACTGAAGAAAAGGTTTTTCTTGTCTGTTGGATAGTTTTGTTGCTGCTTTTCCAAGTGATGTGGTGAAGTGTTCATTGTCTTTGTTGGTTTGGGACATTGTTTACCTGTCTTGTTGATTCCAGGTCCTGTTGATTTACTGTTGAATGAACCTATACAATCATTTTATAAAGGTCCCCCCCCCCCCCCCCCCCCCCCCGCCCCCAAATGTATATGGCGTTGGAATGCTGGACTATTTGGTCATGTGACCGCTTAATCATGTATTTTCAGATACACTGACGATTGCAAAGACCCTGTTGCTGATTGTAAAAAAAAAAGGGGAACGTGTTGTTCCAGTCTGGCTAGCGTTCCTCTCACACTCACTAACTCTTTGTGAGAGTCTTACAGATGGTAAAGATTGTTTAACAAAGAACCACTCACCATGGCCCTCACCTTAAACCTTCCCTAACCCCCAATCTGGACCCTCAGCCCAGCTCTGGCAAGTCTTGCTTGCTTGAATCTGCTGTGTCGACAGATGTTACTTTGTGGTCGTTTGTCTATCACCCACTAGGCTTCTCTGAGGCCCGATAGTGTGGGACAAGCAGGTGTGAAATGTGGCGATCTAAATGAGTCCTGAATGGCAAAGGTGTAACCAAATATTAACAACGTGCGACAACTGGAAATATGTTGAATTTGCACACAATAAATACCTACACACCCAACCATGCAGAACCCCATCGACTAGACTCGGTCCTTGCTGAGTATATTAATAGAACAATTATAGGTAACACAAGAATAGTATGTTTATGTTTCCACATTTAGCAGCCAGGGAAAACACACTGTAACACATTATATACATCTTCGAACCAGGATGTGACCATTAAAATAGAGTTGAGACTTGTTAAAACAGAGTCCTGCATTTTACATTAGTGTACTCACCTTCTTGTCCAAACATGAATTATTAGGTATAAGACACGTAAATGGCTCATTAACAGACGTAGCTGAATTTAGGATTCGCTTTTTTGCTTGAAAAGGACAACGGGTTCATTTGAGGAAGAGCTCTCTCTGTCTCTATTTAAAACACCACCCAACCTGAGAGCATTCTCAGTGTCACAACAAACTTCTTACATCCTTACAAGTCTGCTTTCCGCTTCATTCTTCCGGTCTAGAAAAACAAAGTTTCACCCCGGCTGAGGTAAAAGCTGTTTACTGCAGATCCCTCGATGCTCTCGTGTGTTCCTCTGGACAGATTGATTAGTATGGATGTTTTGAGGCTTTTTCGGTCTCTTTCAGAGCAGAAGACAAACTGCTTCTCTGCATGCTAATGTGACACAGTGGAATGATGCGGTTTCTGTCTTTGACACGGGTGTTTGGAAGGGTATGTAAA
This sequence comes from Hypomesus transpacificus, assembly GCF_021917145.1. Lineage (NCBI taxonomy): Eukaryota > Metazoa > Chordata > Actinopteri > Osmeriformes > Osmeridae > Hypomesus > Hypomesus transpacificus. The sequence goes on from NC_061060.1 coordinate 2,558,260, forward strand.
TGTTTAACAGCAATGTGAGTAAACATACAGACCAGGGTTAGGTGTTGGGGTCTGGACCAGTTGATAGCAGCAGAGGCTTAACTCTGACTCGTCCTCTGGACCTGACGCCACAACATGCTGCACTCCTGTGGAAGAAACAATGACCTCACTTACACTCACTTCACTAATTCAAGGAGAAGTTACTTACCTGCCCCTTTTCAAGTACATTACACAAGTACAGTTTCACATTTAAGGACTATCCAGAAATTGATTTTAAGACACAAAAGAACACTTGATGACCTGTAGTCAGCAGATGTAACTCAAGGATACTGAGAGACTGGATATTCAACCATGAAGCCCTCATAACAACACTGGCTCTCCACTGGAAACAGAAGCGTTTTAGCGCTCTTGAAGCCTTTGTGAAGAATCTCTTCAGCCTCTGTCTCTGGCCCTCTTGAACAACTCCTCCAAACTAAGAGAACAGGTCTTCTGGAGCACGTGTCTGTGTGTGTGTGTGTGTGTGCGTGCCTGCCTGTGTGTGTGTGTGTGCCTGCCTGTGTGTGTGTGTGTGTGTGCCTGTGTGTGTGTGTGTCTGCCTGTGTGTGTGTGCCTGCCTGTGTGTGTGTGTGCCTGCCTGTGTGTGTGTGCCTGCCTGTGTGTGTGTGCCTGCCTGTGTGTGTGTGTGTGCCTGCCTGTGTGTGTGTGTGCCTGCCTGTGTGTGTGTGTGTGTGCGTGTCTGTGTCTGAGTATGTGTCTCGTTACGGCTGGATGTTGACACACTATTGACCCCTCACTGGCGTATGACGGCAGCTTACTTTACAGCCGGCGGGGTGACTCGAGGGGTGACTGCGTGTGTGTGTGAATGTGTGTGTTTGTGTGTGAACGTGTGTGTGTGTGAATGTGTGTGTGTGTGTGTGTGTGTGTGTGGTGGTGTAGATGAGCCCCAGGCGCCTGCTCCAGGCCTGCCTGGTGCTCAGGTAAGGCGGGGAGCGCGGGTCATCACCCCCTCAGCTGCAGGGAGAGCAGGAGTCCCTTTACTGCAGTATAAGACAGGTGTTCCAGCACCGCCCACTCCCTCTCTGGGTCTGGAAGACAGATGGGCGCTCCAGGTTTTATGTTGAGAAATGTCGTTTTGCCGCTATCGGGTATTTACCCTGGCAGGGAATATGGTACGATATTATAGCGAATATATTTCATTGTCATTATTTTCGTCGATATTTGCCAGAGGTTCTACTGGATTTCGATGAACTGTGAAAGAAGGGGAAAGCCGGTGTGCCAGGATTGAGACACCCAGAGGACCCATCCTCCAGGCTCTGACTTTACAACTGAGCCTGGATTTGTGATGTATAGTTATGGTCAACAGGTACAGAATTCGTTCAAATGATGTTTGTATTGGGTTTCACTGACCCTGGATCGTACGTGACGTTGTTTCAGGTTGTTCCACTGCTAACGATGAACCACCAGAACCTTTCTCTGCTTTAAATGTCTAACATCATGCACATGTGAGGGTGGCTGAACAGGTGAGATGCCAGGCTGAACAGGTGAGATGCCAGGCTGAACAGGTGAGATGCCAGGCTGAACAGGTGAGATGCCAGGCTGAACAGGTGAGATGCCAGGCTGAACAGGTGAGATGTCAGGCTGTGAGGGTGGCACATGCAGGCTGAACAGGTGGCCCTGCTGGAGCTCATTCCTCCTCTGGAGAGGGAGACTCTCTCTCTCTCTCTCTCTCTCTCTCTCTCTCTCTCTCTCTCTCTCTCTCTCTCTCTCTCTCTCTCTCTCCTCTCTCTCTCCTCTCTCTCTCCCTCTCTCTCTCTCTCTCTCTCTCTCTCTCTCTCTCTCTCTCTCTCTCTCTCTCTCTCTCTCTCTCTCTCTCTCTCTCTCTCTCTCTCTCTCTCTCTCTCTCTCTCTCTCTCTCTCTCTCTCTCTCTCTCTCTCTCTCTCTCTCCCTCTCCCTCCAAGGCATGGCTTTCACTCGGCCGTGTGTCTTCCTTTCATCTCCGCCATCCTCCAGACTCCGCACGCCCAACTGGGACTTTTTCTCGCTATAAAAGAGGGAAGCCTGCTAAGTATCCTGGGAAAACGGACTGCAGGTTCTGTCAGCCATCACTAAAGGGAGGTATGTCTCACTTAGGAGTTTTTATTCTCCCCCTCGCCCTCCCCTTCTCCCCTCCTTTCCTCCCCTCGTTCTCTCCTCCTTTCTTTCCTTCTTTCCCCCTTCCCTCCTTCCCTCCTCACCTTTTATCATTTCCCCTCCTTTCCTCCTTTCCTTCCCCCTACCCACCCACTGCTTGGCCATTAAACATGAGTAGAGTCCCCCCCCCCCCCCCGCCCCTTCCCCCGCACCCCCCCTTCTCTCAGATCTAAGATCTGTCATGTTGTGTGTAGACGGCCTGTAGTCAGACCATGGTTCAGCCCAACACGGGAAGCCCCGATGACAAACGTCACGTGCAGAGAGCTTCCAAAGTTGGCCATGTTCACCGTATGAAGAATCTAAAAGGGCTACAAAACAGCCCACTTCCCAGTTTCCTGTCAGGAATTTGAAAATCAGCAGCTGACAGAAGGCTTCTTGCTCGTCTTAAGCTGACACATGTTCTTTCAGGTAAAACATGGGCCTGTTGGCCTTCGGAAGTCTGCGGATCCAACAGATTCAATATCGTCAGTCATTAGAAAAGCTGTGTTTTCTTCCACCAGTAGAGGTCCTTCTTGCTCTTGCGCTGCTGTGCTGGGGGAAAGTGTTTGGCAAAGAGGAAGACATCTCTCAAATGTGTCTTCAATTAGCCAGCTTCACTCCGCACACCACGCTAAACTGGAATGTCTGCAGAGTTTGCGATAACCCCCTGGTTCTCTTTTATCTGCACATAAAAATCCAGGAAGTGTACATTCTACACGGACATCTTGACAAATTCAAAAAAGCCGATTCGAGATTATGGATGAAAAATGCGTTTTTAAAATACTCTTCTCTCTACATTTCTAATGACTAATGCTAATACTGTTTGCGTCCGGCTCTCAACACTAGAAAAAAGTGATGCTTTCTGGGTAAATATCTTGTTGGCTGTGTGCATGTGCAGGCACTAGTCTGTGGAGGTCAAACCCAAGTGGTACGAAGAGACTATCAGCCCTGAAGGGGCCGGAACAGCAGGGAGTGGGGAGGAAAATGGGCCATGCTAGGACATCCAAGCTTCTCCTCTCTCTCTCTCTCTCTCTCTCTCTCTCTCTCTCTCTCTCTCTCTCTCTCTCTCTCTCTCTCTCTCTCTCTCTCTCACACACACACACACACACAGCTTCTGTCACACACACACTGCCTCTCCCTAAACCCTGGTGTAATGTTATTTCAGTGTTTTCCACCTGTCTACGGCTTTCGGCACGTCAGTCTGTCCGTGGCTGCCTCCCTTCTCCTGTGGCTGCTGCCTCACATGGTAGACCTGGAGGAGGTCTGCCTCACATGGTAGCCCTGGAGAAGGGCTGCCTCACATGGTAGCCCTGGAGGAGGGCTGCCTCACATGGTAGTCTGAAGGAGGGCTGCCTCACATGGTAGCCCTGGAGGAGGGCTGCCTCACATGGTAGACCTGGAGGAGGGCTGCCTCACATGGTAGCCCTGGAGGAGGGCTGCCTCACATGGTAGACCTGGAGGAGGGCTGCCTCACATGGTAGTCTGGAGGGCTGCATCACATGGTAGACCTGGAGGAGGGCTGCCTCACATGGTAGCCCTGGAGGAGGTCTGCCTCACATGGTAGACCTGGAGGAGGTCTGTCTCACATGGTAGCCCTGGAGGAGGGCTGCCTCACATGGTAGTCTGGAGGGCTGCCTCACATGGTAGCCCTGGAGAAGGGCTGCCTCACATGGTAGTCTGGAGGGCTGCCTCACATGGTAGCCCTGGAGAAGGGCTGCCTCACATGGTAGACCTGGAGGAGGGCTGCCTCACATGGTAGACCTGGAGGAGGGCTGCCTCACATGGTAGCCCTGGAGGAGGGCTGCCTCACATGGTAGACCTGGAGGAGGGCTGCCTCACATGGTAGTCTGGAGGGCTGCATCACATGGTAGACCTGGAGGAGGGCTGCCTCACATGGTAGCCCTGGAGGAGGTCTGCCTCACATGGTAGACCTGGAGGAGGTCTGTCTCACATGGTAGCCCTGGAGGAGGGCTGCCTCACATGGTAGTCTGGAGGGCTGCCTCACATGGTAGCCCTGGAGAAGGGCTGCCTCACATGGTAGTCTGGAGGGCTGCCTCACATGGTAGCCCTGGAGAAGGGCTGCCTCACATGGTGGACCTGGAGGAGGGCTGCCTCACATGGTAGTCTGGAGGGCTGCCTCACATGGTAGTCTGGAGGGCTGCCTCACATGGTAGCCCTGGAGAAGGGCTGCCTCACATGGTAGTCTGGAGGGCTGCCTCACATGGTAGCCCTGGAGAAGGGCTGCCTCACATGGTAGACCTGGAGGAGGGCTGCCTCACATGGTAGTCTGGAGGGCTGCCTCACATGGTAGCCCTGGAGAAGGGCTGCCTCACATGGTAGACCTGGAGGAGGTCTGCCTCACATGGTAGACCTGGAGGAGGTCTGCCTCACATGGTATTCTGGAGGGCTGCCTCACATGGTAGCCCTGGAGAAGGGCTGCCTCACATGGTAGACTGGAGGAGGGCTACCTCATACAATAACTTTGAGGAAGGGATGGTCCGATCAGCCCGCTGCCCTGCTCCATCCACGTTGAGCCACTCTCAGTCTGAGTCAGTCGATCCTCTGGATGTAGTGGTTGTCTCATTTCACAATTTTCAGTTTATTTTGTGTCTCAGAAAAACTTCTGAGACACAAAAAACTTCTCGCTCCCATGGCCTCACGTGGAATCAGAGAAGTATGTTTTGAATAAACCAATTAGGGGCGCAAATTCACTTGTGGCACAGTGACCATAGTAACAATATGACAAGTATGTGTGCAGTTAAACAGAGGCTGGAGACAACATGGGCCCGTGCATTTATTTATGTAATGTGTCCCAGTGCTTGCGTGTGTATATGTACTATGTGTGTGTATAAGTGTGTGTGTGTGAGTGTGTGTGTGAGTGAATATGCATGTGTGTGTTTGTGTGGGTGTATGTCTGTACACAAGTAAGCCTGTGTGTATACGTGTGTGCCTGTGTACGTGAGTGTGCATGCGTGTGCATATACAGTATGTGTGCCTGTGAGTGTGTGTGTGTGTGCCTGTGAGTGTGAGTGTGTGTGCCTGTGAGTGTGTGTGTAGCACTGTCTGCCCGTTGTCTGTGCCACGCAAACAGAGGCCAGGAGGACTGAACCCTCCGTGTCTCCCTCGCTCCCTGTCGTCAGGAGCTAACGCAGTCCAGCTGTCGGGGGGTGGAAATCCCGCTCCCACCCGATGACCAGACACAGGAGGCAGCGGAGAGGAAAAGCAGGAGATAAGGCAGATGTTAGTTCCTCTAAGCTACACATCTTAACCCTGGCTGGGTCTCCCTCTGTGCCTGCCCTCTTGGGGTTGATGTGCCGACCTGAGCAAAGCTCCACAGCAGACCCTCTGCCTGGGGCTGGCCCCCGGACCAGGCCCACTGCTGGCCCCTCTGGCGTCCTGTCAGGGTGGTTTGAGGATGGGTGACACGAAGCAGCCCCTCGCCTGGAAGGCCTGAAGAGGCTGGAGGTGAATTGAAGACATGGACGGATGTGCTTCTGTGAACAGAACGGTTCTTGTCCCAGGTGTGGTGTTCTGAACTCTGAACTGAGGTTCATGTTCTTTAGAAGGGCCTCAGTTTTAGTAACATGGACAACCTCTGGACTACTGATACTGTAAATGTCTGCTTCTCTGTATCCATTCAACTTACTAGAAGCCCAGAACCAACTGTAGAAAACCACAAACACCCCAAAGAGAAACAACCTATTCAAAGCTAAGTTATAAAAAAGAAAAAAAGTATTTGTCTGAAACCCTGGTGTATTTTCTTTGTGGCATGCCGTGATTTCAAACCCTCTATATTTAGGTTGAAATTTGTTTTTTTATTTCATATTCTAAAAAGAGAGTATTCTTAACAGGTATATTATTCTCAATTAACTTTTATGAATTGGTGTCAAGGGGGACCGGTTGACATCGGCACCGCCAGTTAAAGGAGGAGGAGTCGGTCTGGTGTTTAAAAGAGAGGGGGGGGCTCCAAACCCAGACGTATTAAAACACCCGGTAACCATGGCTACCTCTCTGCATGACGGATCACTGTAGACACAAGGGGACAAGTTGGGCTTTCTACTGTGAGGGTGTATTGACTGGTGATCTGTCTGAACCACACACGACTGTTGTCTTCTCTCAGGCTGGCTGGTCGGGGGCTCTGATGTCTTCCTCAGCGCCTGGGCGTCCTTCCTGTCTCACGTTGGAGGGGTCCTCATCCTCTCCACCAGCCCCCCATGACCCCCTCACCTGCCCCCCTACCAACCCTTCACCAACCACCACACCGCCTCTAACCCACCCTACCAACCCTTCACCAACCACCACACCGCCTCTAACCCACCCTACCAACCCTTCACCAACCACCACACCGCCTCTAACCCACCCTACCAACCCTTCACCAACCACCACACCGCCTCTAACCCACCCTACCAACCCTTCACCAACCACCACACCGCCTCTAACCCACCCTACCAACCCTTCACCAACCACCACACCGCCTCTAACCCACCCTACCAACCCTTCACCAACCACCACACCGCCTCTAACCCACCCTACCAACCCTTCACCAACCACCACACCGCCTCTAACCCACCCTACCAACCCTTCACCAACCACCACACCGCCTCTAACCCACCCTACCAACCCTTCACCAACCACCACACCGCCTCTAACCCACCCTACCAACCCTTCACCAACCACCACACCGCCTCTAACCCACCCTACCAACCCTTCACCAACCACCACACCGCCTCTAACCCACCCTACCAACCCTTCACCAACCACCACACCGCCTCTAACCCACCCTACCAACCCTTCACCAACCACCACACCGCCTCTAACCCACCCTACCAACCCTTCACCAACCACCACACCGCCTCTAACCCACCCTACCAACCCTTCACCAACCACCACACCGCCTCTAACCCACCCTACCAACCCTTCACCAACCACCACACCGCCTCTAACCCACCCTACCAACCCTTCACCAACCACCACACCGCCTCTAACCCACCCTACCAACCCTTCACCAACCACCACACCGCCTCTAACCCACCCTACCAACCCTTCACCAACCACCACACCGCCTCTAACCCACCCTACCAACCCTTCACCAACCACCACACCGCCTCTAACCCACCCTACCAACCCTTCACCAACCACCACACCGCCTCTAACCCACCCTACCAACCCCCACCCTCCGTCTCCACACACACATACAGTACCATACACACATACAGTACCACACACACACATACAGTACCACACACACATACAGTACCTCACACACACATACAGTACCACACACATGTACAGTTCACACCCTGTTTTAATAACATTCTGTTGGCTATCAAACATATCCGGATAAACCAAGGTTCACAACTCAAACTCGGTTGGTGACGCAGTCTGAACGAGGGTAGTAAAAGTCGGGCTGGACCAAGCCCTGTGTTGGGAAACAATGAAACGTTCACACCAAGCTGTGACATGACAAATATATATCCCCATGTCCCATAATAACAGCAAGTAAGCTCTGCTGTAAAGCCACAGAGAGTATAATCACCATGACAGTGAACATGCCTCCTTCGTCTGTAGGGAAGAAAGGTGAACTGAGTGTGCATCTGTGTGTGTGCGTGTGTGTGTGTGTGTGCATGTGCAGGCATGTGTGTGTGTGTGTGACTGTAGTGAATCCCGGGTGGCCCTTTCCTCTTTTAAACGTTTCCATTGGAGACTACGTGTGAAACCCGAGGGAAAGTCTCACATTTTACAACACTTGGAACGCTTTGGGGCACAGATGAATTTCAGTGGTATTATTGTATCGAATGGAATGGAAGTTGGAAGCTAGGAGAACTGAAGGATATCGTGCAGAGTGTCTCTCAGCAAAGAAAGGCAAACAATATTCCATCTTCTGGTATGTTTGATGAAGAAACCAGCAAGCCATTTCCACCCTCCTCAAATAACTTTTTGTCCGTTTGACTTCAGACACGAGAAAACCCATGTTTGGTCATCGTGGTTCGGTTTTGAAAAGTTTCATAATGTAAAAGGAGTAAAGGCCAAATCTTAACGTGTCAGCAAACATCATTGGCTGTGCTTCTATCCGAGTTATGGCAGCTGCAGGGGAAAAAACAACATGGCCGTAAAAGTGTGCAGACACGGTCCCCACGCAACCAGTGTCGTCCAGTGCCCTGAACCAGGTCGTCACCCGGAATCCAGTCTCCATGACGGCCAACAGCGAGTTTCCCGGTCCCATCCAACGTCTATAAAGCCGAACAATGGATTTTGGTGTTTCAAAACCCATTGACACTGTATGACTATGTTTAGCTTGTGTTCTGCTCCTCTCTCTTACCAACCGTCTCTGGAGGAGGGGATCCCTCTCTGAATTGCTCCTCCCAAGGTTTCTTCCATTTTTTCTCCCGGTGGGAGTTTTTCTGGGAGTTTTTCCTTGTCTTCCTTGAGGGTTTAGGTTGGTTGAGGGGCAGTTCTATGGGCGCATGTGAAGCCCTCTGTGACATGCTTGCGTGTAAAAAGGGCTATACAAATAAATTTGATTTGATTTGATTTGTGTCCCTCAGACAGAAACCTGCACTCCGCCTAACAGTCCCTGAACCACTCATGGCAGCAGAATGGGAACCCCAACCAACAAACTCTGTTTTCTTACCAAGAAACATTCTCTCTAGCTTCTGAAGCAATAAACAACGTGGTCCGATATTAACCGGAGGGACTGAGAGTATGGAAACAATTATTCCAAAGAACGGCTAAAATATAAATTCTCGATGCAATATGGAGTTTTATGACTGAACCCTAAAACGATGCAGTCCTTTACCATTTAATCTGATGTGGAGGAAAGCGGTCAGCTGAAGGCTTGTTTGTTATCGTCAACATGGAGCGGCAGTTTGTCGAGAGGTAATATATTCACTTATCAGACACTTTCATCCATAATAATGTATACAGGGGGATTTGAACTTGGGATTTGAATACCTGTTTCCTTGCTGTACTGTAGTTTTCCTTTCAAACTCCCTTCCTTCAACGGATGCCTCTGACTTAGTGTGATCTGGATTATTTGTCCTCGGCCTAAAAATCACAATCTCAATCTCAATTCTAGTTTCTACAGAATCAACATTCAGTAAATATGTGAACCAACTGTAGGAGGTGATGAATTATTCTTGTGTTCTGTCTGCAAACATGACACAAGCTTGGAAGAACGGACACATTTAGATTGGGAAAATCTGAATGGTCTTTCTTCATTTCCATGTGGCTAAGGCCTACCATTAGTGGAATTGGTACAATTCTGGAGTTATTAACGAGAGCCAATACATACCCAGTTGTTCCACAACGTGCACAACTGCCCAACTGAACTACTATTATTATTTATTTTACATTTCTACAGGAGTAGGGACCTCCAGAGTAATTGAGCAATTTTTCTAGCGAGGAAATTCGTTTCCAGGCTATTTTTTGTTCAGGTCACCTCTCTATTTTTGTTTGGTTTGTCTGAACCCACTGGTTGTTAACCAAAGTTCTGTAATCTCTGACATTTTTCTCAGAGCTTCCTCCAGAAATACACGGAGGGTGTTCCTGTGTTCGCTTCTCCAGCAGGAGGCTCGTTTAGACAGGGGGCCAAAGAGCCTCCTTATTAACCTGATTACATGTGCAGAATTCTCCCAGATGGCATTGGGGCAGTGACGTAGCAAGAAAATATTTAATGTGCAACGTGTGTTCAACTACTGATTGGGGATATTTAGGAAAATTCCATGTTTGTCTATTAATGTTGTGGTGGTGGTTGAGGGGAAAGGAGAACAGAGAAGCCTAAAACAGAGTAGATTAAAGCAAAGTATAATTATTTATTTTATTTAAAAAAAAATCTTTCTTTTAAATATGCATTTTTGAAACTTTAATTTCTTTTTTTGACTTTTTCACATAGCCAGATAATGAAAAAAGGCGCGCAATGACAAGTAATTATATCGATCATGCCACCCAAATACAGATTAAAACTAAAGTAACGAGTCTGGCTTGAAAATGTAACATATAGAAAGTACAGATATTTGTGTACAAAATCTAAGGAGTGAAAGTAAAAAGCAGTCCAAAAAAAAATCATAGTGAAGTAAAATCCCGATACCAGAATAATCTACTTAAGTACAGTAACAAAATATTTGCACTTCCAAACAGAGAACTGAAACACAGAGGAGAACGACCAAATAACCAAGACACATAGGAGCAGGAAGGAGGCTGGAGCAGTCTCCCAGGCAGCCACTAAAGAAATTGATTGTTTAAAAAAACAGTGCTTAGGGCCTAAAACAATCTGGTGGTGAATTTGCTTGAACACAATCCATTATGACTGCAAACGTTATAATCAGATCAATATGTTTACAATAACTGCAGTGAAGGGGGACACTCCACATCACAGCTGTCGCTGCGAGACAGATGACTGCGATGTCAGATGCTTGTCTTTTGAAAACAGGACACTTACAAAGAAGGACAATCTTCTCGGTTTTCATTCAATTCAATTAAAGGGGCAAAACACCCTTATAAGGTTTCCAGTTTCAGATTGCATGAATGAGTAATTAAAGCTTGTGTGAGATGTATAAACCACCAGGAAGTGTCAAACCTTTTCAATGTGCTGGATGTGTCCACTTTGTTGTTCGTATCTCTTAGGCTGCAGTACCCATCTGAAACTGTGAGAGGAAGACCATGGCTGAGATGTAAGATTGGAAAGTCGGTAGGTCTCTCTGTGTTCTCCCAAAGTCAATAAGTCAGGGCCAGCCTCCTGCTCCACAAATTTCCAAGGTTAACACCACTCTTGCTCTGAAGTGTGATATATAGTTTCACATTTGTCGCTTTTATGGTGCCCTCTACTTTTGGGGTCACGGGGTCACGGGGTCACAGCAGTAGAACACAAGCAGCTAGGGGAGAGGTCGTTAAGAACTTACTTCCTGATCATCACTTCCTGATTATTTTGTTTATATTGATAATAATAATGCAGTCATTAAGCAGATGCTTTTATCCATAGGTCTCTGGAGGAGGGGATCCCTCTCTGAATTGCTCCTCCCAAGGTTTCTTCCATTTTTTCTCCCGGTGGGAGTTTTTCTGGGAGTTTTTCCTTGTCTTCCTTGAGGGTTTAGGTTGGTTGAGGGGCAGTTCTATGGGCGCATGTGAAGCCCTCTGTGACATGCTTGCGTGTAAAAAGGGCTATACAAATAAATTTGATTTGATTTGATTTGTGTCCCTCAGACAGAAACCTGCACTCCGCCTAACAGTCCCTGAACCACTCATGGCAGCAGAATGGGAACCCCAACCAACAAACTCTGTTTTCTTACCAAGAAACATTCTCTCTAGCTTCTGAAGCAATAAACAACGTGGTCCGATATTAACCGGAGGGACTGAGAGTATGGAAACAATTATTCCAAAGAACGGCTAAAATATAAATTCTCGATGCAATATGGAGTTTTATGACTGAACCCTAAAACGATGCAGTCCTTTACCATTTAATCTGATGTGGAGGAAAGCGGTCAGCTGAAGGCTTGTTTGTTATCGTCAACATGGAGCGGCAGTTTGTCGAGAGGTAATATATTCACTTATCAGACACTTTCATCCATAATAATGTATACAGGGGGATTTGAACTTGGGATTTGAATACCTGTTTCCTTGCTGTACTGTAGTTTTCCTTTCAAACTCCCTTCCTTCAACGGATGCCTCTGACTTAGTGTGATCTGGATTATTTGTCCTCGGCCTAAAAATCACAATCTCAATCTCAATTCTAGTTTCTACAGAATCAACATTCAGGAAATATGTGAACCAACTGTAGGAGGTGATGAATTATTCTTGTGTTCTGTCTGCAAACATGACACAAGCTTGGAAGAACGGACACATTTAGATTGGGAAAATCTGAATGGTCTTTCTTCATTTCCATGTGGCTAAGGCCTACCATTAGTGGAATTGGTACAATTCTGGAGTTATTAACGAGAGCCAATACATACCCAGTTGTTCCACAACGTGCACAACTGCCCAACTGAACTACTATTATTATTTATTTTACATTTCTACAGGAGTAGGGACCTCCAGAGTAATTGAGCAATTTTTCTAGCGAGGAAATTTGTTTCCAGGCTATTTTTTGTTCAGGTCACTCCTCTATTTTTGTTTGGTTTGTCTGAACCCACTGGTTGTTAACCAAAGTTCTGTAATCTCTGACATTTTTCTCAGAGCTTCCTCCAGAAATACACGGAGGGTGTTCCTGTGTTCGCTTCTCCAGCAGGAGGCTCGTTTAGACAGGGGGCCAAAGAGCCTCCTTATTAACCTGATTACATGTGCAGAATTCTCCCAGATGGCATTGGGGCAGTGACGTAGCAAGAAAATATTTAATGTGCAACGTGTGTTCAACTACTGATTGGGGATATTTCGGAAAATTCCATGTTTGTCTATTAATGTTGTGGTGGTGGTTGAGGGGAAAGGAGAACAGAGAAGCCTAAAACAGAGTAGATTAAAGCAAAGTATAATTATTTATTTTATTTAAAAAAAATTCTTTCTTTTAAATATGCATTTTTGAAACTTTAATTTCTTTTTTTGACTTTTTCACATAGCCAGATAATGAAAAAAGGCGCGCAATGACAAGTAATTATATCGATCATGCCACCCAAATACAGATTAAAACTAAAGTAACGAGTCTGGCTTGAAAATGTAACATATAGAAAGTACAGATATTTGTGTACAAAATCTAAGGAGTGAAAGTAAAAAGCAGTCCAAAAAAAAATCATAGTGAAGTAAAATCCCGATACCAGAATAATCTACTTAAGTACAGTAACAAAATATTTGCACTTCCAAACAGAGAACTGAAACACAGAGGAGAACGACCAAATAACCAAGACACATAGGAGCAGGAAGGAGGCTGGAGCAGTCTCCCAGGCAGCCACTAAAGAAATTGATTGTTTAAAAAAACAGTGCTTAGGGCCTAAAACAATCTGGTGGTGAATTTGCTTGAACACAATCCATTATGACTGCAAACGTTATAATCAGATCAATATGTTTACAATAACTGCAGTGAAGGGGGACACTCCACATCACAGCTGTCGCTGCGAGACAGATGACTGCGATGTCAGATGCTTGTCTTTTGAAAACAGGACACTTACAAAGAAGGACAATCTTCTCGGTTTTCATTCAATTCAATTAAAGGGGCAAAACACCCTTATAAGGTTTCCAGTTTCAGATTGCATGAATGAGTAATTAAAGCTTGTGTGAGATGTATAAACCACCAGGAAGTGTCAAACCTTTTCAATGTGCTGGATGTGTCCACTTTGTTGTTCGTATCTCTTAGGCTGCAGTACCCATCTGAAACTGTGAGAGGAAGACCATGGCTGAGATGTAAGATTGGAAAGTCGGTAGGTCTCTCTGTGTTCTCCCAAAGTCAATAAGTCAGGGCCAGCCTCCTGCTCCACAAATTTCCAAGGTTAACACCACTCTTGCTCTGAAGTGTGATATATAGTTTCACATTTGTCGCTTTTATGGTGCCCTCTACTTTTGGGGTCACGGGGTCACGGGGTCACAGCAGTAGAACACAAGCAGCTAGGGGAGAGGTCGTTAAGAACTTACTTCCTGATCATCACTTCCTGATTATTTTGTTTATATTGATAATAATAATGCAGTCATTAAGCAGATGCTTTTATCCATAGGGATTTGCCGCCGAACCATACCCAGTTGACACGAAAACGGTTCTAGACCAGCCAAGAGTTGGCGTCGCTCTGGAACCAGTGTTCCTGCCCGGAAGCGGGTTCTCTTGCTGTTGAAATACAAAGAAGGGTTAGGGTTAGGTTTGGGGTTAGGGTAAGGGTTAGGCTTAGATTGGGCACCGTCTCCGAACCAGCCTTCCATCTGCCTTGTTGGAAAAGGGGTATGTGTGGTCACGAGTTGCAAGTCAGTTTCTCGGGGTAGTGAGAAAGCCTGTGTGTGTTTGGGGTTGGAACAAGAGTCTGTGGAAAACTGTGAGTCATAAATTGATATGAGAAGTGTAATGGAGGAGCTAAAATTCAGCAACGTCTTCGAGTGCTCTAGGAAACAGTCTCCCTGGGGGCTCATCCTAATCATGATCGATGAAGTCATGACTCCCACTACCTGCTATCAGCACTGATGTACGGCGCTAGGACTGGAAGGTTTTTAGGGCGATGTTCTGGCTCCTTGCTCGACAATATATATATCGAACAGGATGTTTTCAGCGGGATGCTCGTCTTGGACACAATAAATATCTCTCTAAGTTTTAGTGTGAGGTTGCAGGGAACCACAGCAGCTGTGGTCAGAAGAGGGTAGTTCATCCCCGGCCTGGTTGACGGTCACTTGATCCTGCCATCTCTGGTTACCTTGATGAAGTCCAGGTACTCTTCCTTACACCTGCAGGAGCTCTCTACATGAACATGGAGCTTAGCTTACTACATTAACATAGACCTCTCTTCACCAACATGGATTGAGGAGAGTTCCTGGCGAGAGCTGACCAGCAGCTGGAGACCTGGCCAGTCTCTCATGTTTCATCATGAGGCTTTGCCTGCTTTCTCTCTCGCCAAACACCAGGGAGGTCTCTGTACTTTTCTGTCCTCTTCCAGGCCGACGGTGGTTTCCTGAAAGGCCGTGATGATGAGTTGTCTTTGTAGCAGTGTGACGTCGAACAGCAATTTGTGAAATGCAGGTGGAGTTGCTGTTGGGATATAGCTGCAGTCAGGCCCCTGCTCAAGATCTTTGCTTCTCAAGATGGATGCCATCCTTTCATTCCACTAACCCTAACTGAAACTACTACCAAACAAAAACTAGTGAAACTACTTTTTAACAGAAAAAACTAAGTTGAACTTTCAAAGGTGTATCTGGACTGCATGACAGAGTAATGATGAATGATTACAGTATCATATTGCTAGATAGATTCGGTAGACAGACCAGATGGAGAAGCACAATAATTCCTGTATCACACCACAACTGAATGGCTACAAGAACACATCCTTTGCCCTTCGACTTCTGATTGAGGTTTACGCTCAGCCTCAGTAAACCCAGAGTTGTCCTTGCTCCGTAAATCAGAGCCCGGTCTGTTGTTGTGTGGGCCTAACAAACCGTGAAGAGGGTGATTTCTCCAAGCCGGATTCTGGACAGGAGAGAAGCTGTGGTCACAGCTCAATCTGTCCCACATGGAGCCTGAAGTGAAGCTTGGGTTTAGAAGAAAGGAGAGAAGAGAGGAGAAGAGAGGAGAAGACTGGGGGGGTAGAGGAGGGGAGAGAAGGGGAGGAAAAGAGAAGAGAGGAGAGTAGAGAAGGCGAGGAGAGAGGAGAGGCAAGGCGCTTCCCAGGTCCCATGCCTGGCAGGTCCCATGCCTGGCAGTGTGAAGCGTGCTCTTCTTCCTCTGCTGAACTGAGCTAAACCAAGCTGGCCAGGTCTGGAGGGGAGGAGGCTGGAAGTCATCTGGTTCTGAGAGCGTTGAGAGAGTGTGTTTTCACTCTGTACTGACCTACTGCCTATTATGGATTGGTATACCTCAACGGTAGAGCGATTGACTGTAGATCAAGAGGATGTAGGTTCAAATCCCCCCTCCACCTGTGTGTTGCTCTGGTAGCCTAATCAATTCATGTACTGTTTAACCTTTCACCTTTACCTCTAGAGTCAGAGGTGTACATGTTGATCAGTGAAGGCCTTCGGAGAGAGGGTCCGCTGCGATTGATGTCCTCTCTGTTCCAGGACAACCGAGAGAGGAACCTGTTCTCTGATCTTCAAGCTCTGTGGTCAGCAGAACAGCAGAACTCACTCCTCATCACACGCCTCCTTCGAGGCAATAAAACTCAAAGAATAAGAGACTTCTCAGAGAGGGAGCTCTGATCTGTTGCAGCTGGGACCGTCCCGTCCCCCCCCCTGCCCCCCCCACCACCAACATCCTCTCCCTGAACACATCCCAACTCCCTCCTGCTTTTGCAGAGGGAGAGTGTCTCCCAGACAACCACATGGACTTGGAAGCGTTTGTGTGAAGAGGTGGACGGGGCGTGCAGCGACATCAGAGCAGCAGCGATGGGGTAATTACCTCATTCACACATGGCCACCATGACTACTTGAGGAAGAACAGTTACTGTGTGTGTGTCCGTACAGGAGGACTTCAGTGTTCACAGGTCTGAGTGTGTGTGTGGTGTGTGAGCGCTGTGAGTTTGTGCTCTGAGAGCGGGGTGTGTGTGTGTGTGCGCACTGTGTGCAAGCACCTGATAATGAGTCTGTCCCCCTGAACTGAAATTCATGAGCAGGGAGATTTTTGGCACTCCAAAAATACGCGTTGGTCGCAAATGTATGTGTGTTAACTGTGCATTTCCACATTTGTGAGGTGTGTGTGTGCAGCTGTTAATGAGTCTGCATTTGGGCCCTCAAGCTCAGAGCGTTTTGGAACTTTCTGGACTTCTTTCTGGAAGTCAAGGTCTGGGATGGAGCCAGCGGACCAGGAGAGAGAATCAATCCACATGTTATTTCATCATCCAGCCAATCAGGGTTCATCTCCCAGCCTTGGAGAGCTCTCCTCCACACTCCCTCACTCCATCAGAATAAAACTAATCATAATGTTTTTATTTATAATAGCTTTATTTAACAGTTTTATCCAAAGCGACATACAGAAGGGACTTGAACCTAAATTGCGCTGCCGCTGAGATATACCCACCCAAATAACATCCTGACTGCGTCTGTGGAAAGTATAGGTTGAATGTGAGATAATGATGGGCGGAACTCTCTCCGAAAACAAAAATACTTTCCAACTTCCAGGCCCATATTCTCTTGGTGGCTTGAGAAGAATACGGCAAACCACAATATTAGCACATGAGAAGACGCCTGGATGAATATAGAGATCCCTTCTCCCTCTTCTGGATCCCATCCTGTTGGACAGAGGGTGAAATCGCTTCTCTGCTGACACCCACCCAGACCCAGTCACACGCCGATCGGACGGCCCCTCTTCACGTCCTCTCCCTGGCTGCAGCTCCAACCTTCCGCCTTGCAGCTCGGGAATCAGACGTCAACTGCAGGCTAATAATGATGACCCAGCAGCGTGATGGATGGGGCTCCCTGGCCGAGGGACTGGCAAAGTGTCTGTTTGATTTGGACTCCCTCGCTAAGCATCTCTGCAGGTTTCATTTCGCAGTCCTCGGTCTTCCCTTCTGCATGTCAGCTTTGCCTTCGCTTTGCCTTTGAAGTTCTCAGCCGTGGCCTCAAGGCCTTCACGGAGAATAAAATATTGCTGTTGAAACCTCTAAATGGGACAAATACAGTTGTGGGAACTTAGAATTCATCAAAATGAAAGTGAGGCAGAACAATACTGCATAAAAAACCACCAGACAAAAAAATGTCCAACGTGAATGTTTTTTATTTTATTTTTATACCTCATCAATTATTCCTACATTAATGTTGTGGATCGCAGGGAATAAGCAGCTGAAACTCTCCAGGTCAGCTGCAGTGTTGAGATTGGCTGTGAAGGATGGAGCTGATGGGACTGTGAGTATGCCAAAACAGAGCTGTCATCACCTCTCCTGTCATCCACTGAATCACAAACAGGCTGGCTATCCGTCTGAGTCCTTGCTTCTGGCCAGACCCGGTCACAGTGCTCCAGGGAAGCCAACAGACAGGCCCTGATGGCTGTCCTGGATGCACTGGCTTCACCTGGACTTGACTGGATCAGCGTCTGGAGCAGAGCTTCTACTTGGGTTTTTTTACAAAGTGGTGGCTAAAGTCTCTAATAAAGAGATGATATGAAAGAGAGCTGGTGTCAAAAGATGTTTTCAGAGCGGTAGCTCCATCCAGCTGGATGAAACTGTTTCCTCTTCCATGGACAGATGGTTTGGTAGCTTCCCCCCCTGTGGAGAGTGACCTTGTCTGAGTCCTTTATGAACCGAGGTGGAGACAGGAGGCCGACAGGCTTCTGCAGCCTTGGGGCTGAAAGGAGGCTTGGAAGGCCATCGGGGTCGTGCATAAGCCTCGGGTGAGCTACATTGGACATGCAATTACACTACATCCAATCAGAACCATTGAAACCTTAACCAATCAGAACTATAGCATGAACAGTACTGCACCCTGAACACAACCAAAATGGCCTCCCCTGAAGAGACCTTCTGAATGCTCGAATAAAAATTATTCAAAGCAAGACTGGTCCTTAAAGACAAAATGCTGTATGTCAAATAAAAAAGAAGCAGTTGGAATAAATCTCTGAGTGTTATTCCTCAGACACAGAGTCAGGCGGAGTGATACGTCCTCCTTTGAGCAAACGGCCTTTCAGCTCTGGATGAGCCAGAAGCCTCCTTTCTGCAGCTGCCAAGCCTAATCACAGCCCCGGCCTGGGTGTGATCTGGCACTTATTCACAGTAGCCTCCCCAGCCAGAACATTTCATCCCAGATTTAGAGATTTGAAAAGTATGGTCTCCAGGCACAGGTCCCATGTCGCTGCTTCAGTCATACAATTACCCCTGCTACTTTGGACACCGTTTAAACATGAGCTCACCGGTGTGGATCTGCTCACGTGTCTGTGATTGTGTTGACTGGCTCGTAGCTCCTCCGTGAAATGACCCAGTAAATGCCACATGTTGGTGCTAAGACCGCTGATGCTAGGGGAGTGAGGCTTGTGCCTCCCACCCCGATGCCTCATTTAAACTTTAGAATCGGATACTTTTGGTCTTAAAAGAATGTGCTGACGGTACGTATAAAGGCCCGAAGAGATTTGGATTCATCCCGGATTTCAGCATTAAACATGAAGACGACGTATATTAAGAACGAAGAGCGTATTATTCATTATTAAGGGGTCCTAAAGATGGAAACGTAGCTTCCCTGAGAAACAGGATGTGCTTCCAAATCTGCCAGGAACACAGATTCATGCAAACAGCATCCTAATGTATGCTGTGTGCTTGTACTATGCGTCAGAATCCCGAGACAGGTCTGACCCTTTCTACATGTTGAGATGGAGGCTTACCTGGAACGATGTCTGCAGATCCAAATAAAATCAAAACAAATCTGGAGATGCATTTGTTGGCTAGGCTTGTTACTTGAGCAGGGAATGAGTTTAGCTGACAGCTCAAACTGTCTGGAAATACATGAATATGAGACCTGGATATGCACCAAACACAGCCTTGGTATGCCACGTTGTGCAGTGTTTGCAAGGATTTATGCCATTAAGAATGAAAAAGAAGATAAAGAAGGATGCATTGCTGTGACAAGGCCACTGGGAAGTGAGATTTCAGTCATATAATAGATCTCACCTCCAAAGACGAAACATCCCACTGACAGGAAGGTTTACCGTGCCAAACCATGATGACATTTGACGTTTTATTTGTTTAGCAGACACTTTTATCCAAAGTGATAAGTTTATAGCACATGTAGAAAGTGCATCAGAAAATCAAGGAACAGAAGTGCGAAGTTCCAACTGTATTTCAGTGGTCAGAGTCAAGGAACGGTCTGTATTTACCAGAACACGGTGCAGAGTAGACACATTTCAGCTGCCATGAACTATGCAACATTTGCTTTGGATAGAGTAGTGTTGAGTCTGTAATCAATAATGTCATCAATCTAGTTCCTTATATCATAATCAATGAAGGCTGCTGAGGCCACAACTATACGATATAATGCTTTTAGTTCTGTGGCATTTTGACATGACCTCAGTGTTCCATTGCTGCAAGACAGTCATCTCATAATCGGAGTTTGGTTGCGGGGCTTTCCTGATGATTTAGGTGCACGAGTGACTACTGTGATGTTGGTCTGTTTTGGGACAGCTTTTCTCTCTCTCCCCCCTCCTCCCTCTCCCCCTAATGTCATATTTGGCCTCTGGCCATGTCTGTACTTTTTCTGTGTGCTGTGACACGGCTCTGTGTGTGTGTGTGTGTGTCTGTGCTGGGCTTGTCTGTCTATGTGTGTGTCTGTGTCTGTGACTGTGTCTGTGACTATGTCTGTACCCCTTCTGGGTCTGTATCGCTTCAGACCCCCCCCCCCCCCTCCCCCCTCCTACTTCTGTACCCCCCCCCCCCCACCCGGCCCCGCCCAGGGTGTCTCCAGATCCATGGCTCCTCCCCCAGCTCTGGCTCCTCCCCCATCTCTGGCTCCTCCCCCCAGCTCTGGATCTGCTCCCAGCTATGACGGCTTTGTTCTTTCAAGGCTTCGTCAGGACCTGCTAATGCAATCAGCGAGGCTAGACGTAAAATATAATAGGGGGAAAAGGAGCAGGAAGAGTTATAGGGCTGGGATGAATAGTTTCCCCTTTGAGTTGGTTCCGTTTTCGTTCAATTTATTGCCCTCAGCGAGCTTCTGACCCGAGACTTCTGAGTTTGGCTCTGGAGGGTCTGGGGAGGTGTGTGTGTTTTCAGACAAACACACACACACACACACAACACACACAGGCACACAACAGACACATGCACACACACACACACACACACTTTGTTCGCGCTGTTCCCTCTGTCTGATGGGAGGTATTGCGTAATCCATCTAAACACCAGCATACCTTGTCATGACACTGTTACACTGCTGAGAAATATCTGTGTACAGGACGGGAGACCCAAGGTACTTTTGTCCTATGACAAAATGCTCTCCTGGGGACGCCATGAGAGTTTGGACACAGTTCTCAAGTAGATGATGAAGTAAGACTTGCTGTCGGGTTGCTCGATGCAATTATTTAATTTGTGATAACAGACTGGTTCCTTAGATGCAACACTGCATGGTCCACAGGCATTTGCAGTCTACAGCACCGTTTCCTGACCAACAAATGAATCAACATCTGTAATTTGTCAACAAACTCAAACAAGCTAGAAACATTTCTCATTTTAACAGCCACATTATTGGCCCACTCTGCAATATATTCCAGAGTTGTCACGGAAACACTAAAGAACAGTGCCTGCTTTTTCAAACCACTGAATGTTTTATGTCAGATCATTTCTCAAACTAACTGCAAAAGTGGTCCTCTGAAACAGTCATGGACACTGAGGTGTTGTGGCTACCACAAAATATAAACAAATAAAATGCCATTTGTCCTAAAGTTAATACCGTGTGTATGATATAAGGTGCAGAGTTATGTTTTATTGTGTCTTCCATGAAACTACATGAGAAAGCTAAATGGAACTGACAACTTCATGACAAATTACCTCAGCTGGCTTGTGTTTATATCTCCTCATATCTTTATTAAAAGAAAACGTTTAGAAATGAGAAGAAAAAAAAGTTAGATTCACAACAAGATGTGTCTAGAAGTGAGAAAATGACTCACCAGTGAAGGTTCCAGAACCGATAAGCATCATCATCTAGAATTCCAAACGGAACTCTCCCTGGACCTGGTTGGCGTGGAGACAGGATGACATCATTAGAACATGCTGTGGCCTCGCGCTAGCCGGACTCCCCGGCTACAGCCTAACAGGGAGAAAACTGTTTTTTACATCAACTCATGCTGTCACACTGAGGCACTCGGGAGGGGTGATGGTTAGGTTGATCAAATATACAGCAGGCTACCATACTGTGGTGTTTGGGTTTTATATTTATATTAGTTCCCTTCATGACTGTGTTTCTCAGTACGAGTTTTTCTCTGTAGAGGATCACCGTGATCCCAACTAAAGGCATCGAACATGACATGAGCAAACAAGATGCTTTATCAAGGTCCCAACTCAAATGTAGATGCTAAAATATGCATTTATTTATGACAGAGATAGTAGGGTTTAGCTTGTGGGATGAGTTAAGTTCACACTAAGCATTTACCTGCAGATCAAGAAGTTGTAGGTTCAAATCCCCTCCTGTCCAGCACTTGGATATAAGCAGCTTAATCAACTGTTTTTATGACATTAGTGGTATCCCCATTCGTTCAAGGTTAAAGTGAAGCTTTCAGCTACTACAGTATGGTTATGGTTAGCCATAGCATGGTTGTGGCAGGGTTTAGTAATGCCATAGGGTTCATCATCAATTCAGTGTTCTGTTTTGCTTTTATAGTTGTTTGTCACGTCACTGGCAACTGCATTTCAAACAAAGCCAGTTCGATTTTACAGTTTGAATGTGAAAACTTCATGACTTTTTGCTTCCTTCATCATAACCACGTAATAGGTTTTAGTCCATAGATCTGCTACACCTCACATGAAACTGTTTGGATCTGTTTCATATTCTGGCTTTCATCACACTCACTCTATCCCTTCCACTCTAATTGTGAGTTCATTTCATTATTTCAGGAGTCTCGCATCAATGCTTCTGGACTGGAGAGCATGCATGTTCAGTGCAACAGCTCAAGGATTTCCACTCAAGGACTTTAATGTGCTAACATTAACCTGGACACTGAAACTCATTCCAAAACTAGGCCACATGTTAATTCTGGATGACCACATCACTGGTTGTTCCTGACACTTATCTACAACAGAAACAAGTTGATGCAATCCAAGTCACGAGACAGAGACCAAACTTCACTTCACTGCGTTTGCTCAAATCTTCAACTGACATCCGTTTGTGTGAAATCCTTTTACTGGTTCTTTTATGGTTTGACTTCTCAGCCTAAGATTCAACCATAGTTACCAGCAGGCCTCTGCCTCGTTTCCAACTCAATTGGTCAAAAATCAGAACGTTTAAAAGTATCTCAATCTTTCATTGTGACAAGAAACCTCTCAGCGATAACTGGGACTATCATGTCTCGCATATCTTTCTCACCAAACTGAACTCTGACCTGAAACGCAGAAGGCTTGACCCTTGTAACAAGGGCGCCCCACCTCCCCTTCCTGACGACAGCGTGCGGGACAAGCGTCCGCCTGTTGTCTCCCCTCAGAGGAGCGCTGCTCTGCAGAGGGGAGCCCTGGCAGGCCACATCCTCTCGACCGTCACCGGGAGCCGATGGGGAACCCTCCACAGGCCCCCCGAACGGCTGTATATTAGCCCGCATGTCCAGGCCACATCCGCGCTGCTCTGGAACTCGTTTAGGTAGCAGATAAATTAGGCGGAGTAAAGGTCAGGGGTGGTGGTTGTGGTGGTGGGGGGAGGGGGTGGTGGTGGTGGTTAAGGTTGGGGGGCCCTGGGGGGCCCTTGGTTTTAATGGCCCTCTGTGTCTTGGGGGCTGAGGATTGAGCTCAGACAACTCACTGGGGGGGGGAGAAGGGGGCCTGTGTTGTTGTGTGTGCAGAGAGGAGGGGAAGGGTGTGGATGAGTTTGTGTGTGCGTGTGTGAGTGAGGGAGAGAAAGAGAGAGGAATAGTTTGGGTGCGTTTATGTGTGTGTGTGAGAGTGATTGAACGAGAGTGAGGGAGAGAGAGAGGATGAGTTCTTGTGTGTTTATATATGTGTGTGTGTGTGTGTGAGAGAGTGAGTGAGTGAAAGAGAGTGAGAGAGAGAGAGAAAGAGAGGAAGAGTTTACATGTGCAAAGAGGAGGAGGAGAGCCAGCGTGTGTGTTACGTGTGTGTGAGCGTAAGAAAGAAAGAGAGAGTTTGTGGACGCATTCCAACGAGGCCACAACCTCCGGCGCAGATTTGGAGCAGGGAGCCGGGTTGCAGCAGAGCCTGGGGAGCAGTTCAGGAGCAGATGCGTGATCCTCGGCCAGATAGCAGGAGCGCTGCAGGGGGAGCAGGGAGAGGAGCCTTACACAGCAATGTCTGCTAACAGCCCTGCCCTTCTCCCTCAAACCAGGAGGGGGGTCTCCTTCTCCGGGGAAGATGGGGAATCTTAATCATCATCCTCAATCTGAATAATAGCCAAGATAGTTTTAGATGTTTTTTTTTTTTTGGGGTGCAGGAATTTACATTTCTTCAAGCTTTGTTGTGTCATGTGATTGCTTTACGGTCAGAATTCTGAACGGACATTAATCATGTGACACAGCAGTCCCGCAGGTTTATACAAACAAGAAATGTATACCGTTGAATTCTTTAAATTATAAGCTACTCAGTGATTATTTTGATGGCTGTGGCCTGGCCTGGGCTTCAGGCTTGCCAGAACTGAAGGACAAGCTCAGGGCTGTAATATTTCAGTGACAGGTGGAGCATGAGAAGGCACAGCTGCAGGCAGCAGATCCACTCATCTCCACAGGGCCAGGCAGAAAAGTCTAACAAGACACGTAAACCCTCTTTTTCTTGTTGCATGACCTCTGTTAAGGTTCTCACTAGCGATGGAGGGTCTGTGTTTTTCTTTGGCAGAAACACGCAGATTGAACGCAGATCGTCCCTCTTCCACTGTCCGCATGAAGAATGTTTGTGGTTCGGCGGGGGTGTCCTCTGAGAGTCCATGCTGCTTCAGAGGGTATGAATCACTGGCCAGCACAGAGCAGAGGTCCAGACCCGGGGCTGCGGTGACACGGGAACATGGTCCTGCTCGTGAGACTGGTCGTGGAGGAGGGAGGACACTGGCCTGCCCTCATCCACTGGGGAATTTGGGGGTTGGAAACACACATTCATAAAATTGTGTTAATTTAGCAGATGCTTTAGTCTTTCATCCAAGGCGACATACAGGAGGGGATTTGAACTTGTAACTGCTTGATCTGCAGTCAGATTTTCCACCGTTGAGCTGTAACCACGTTACTATTGCTATCCCACAATGCTGCATTTGGCTGAACACCCAAGGACACACGTGTTCAACCAAAAACCCTTTAAAGGGAAAGTGGTCTACCAAACCCATTCCAGGAAGTAAACAGACCAGGCTGGATAGTCTTTAGATTATCTCTCTTGCTGTCTCTTTGAACTTGCGGTCTGTTTTACAACCACTCAAACATGACCTGGATTGATAGAATCAAACACAAGTGAGATCAGCTGGCTCAGGTATCTTGATCTTCTGACCTGCTATTGATGTTTTGAAATGGAGCAGATCCTGAAAGGAGCTGAGACACCCAGGTTTTCTATTTATGGAAAAGGACTTTCACGGTGGCTGCAAAGCAGCTACGACAGAAGCCACAAACAACCATAATAACACACAAACAAGAATATTTTTTCAACCTTTCGAAACGTTTTTTTTCCACGCTCTGTGAAAGGGGAGGAGAGAGGAGAACAGTGAAGTCTAAAGCAGAGTAGTGTAAAGCAGAGCAGAGCACAATAGAGTACAGAAGAGTTTAGTATGATCCTCATCGAGTACTCATCAATGATGCAAACCTAATAGTGGAAAATAAATCCCAAAATATTTTTTCCAAACCTTTTTTTCCAAAATAGATACCAGAAAAATCTACTAAAGTACAGTTATAGCAGAAGATGATTGGTATTTATTATTTTCATGCCAAAGGCAACAAATGTTATTCAATGAGACTAACAATGACAAACGGACAGTAACCCTCTCCCACCCCTTTTTAAATATCTGATCTCCTCACTGGTTTCAAGTTCTGGTTTGTCAAATGTTTTTTCAGTGGAAATGAACGATTGGTGGACCAGAAGCCACAGGAACTAGTTTGATTAATGACTTCCTGGTTTGTAAAATGTGCCCCCATGTAAAACTATACAGCAGGCTTTAATGGGCAGCCAAGGCCCATGACACAGCCCTTCTTGACAGCTGATCTCCACTAATGACACCAGGCTAATGTACTGGAGCTGGCTCAGCGACTGATGGAGATAGTTAGAAACATTAACTCACATGATGATAATTACGATGTAGTCATTCATCATACTCTTTCATTCAAGCCACATATGGGGGGGGGGGATTTAAGCCTGCAACCGCTTGATCTGCAGTTAAAGACTGAAGTACCACTGAGAGATACTGAACTATCCCCCTACCAAGCAACCTTGCCTGAAGTAAGTCCAGGCTTCAGCTTAATGGGTTAACCCAGGCTAGCGGGACACTGGACACTCGCCCCAGACTCCTGGGATAACGGGGGTAAAACATTGTCCTTGAATGTCCTTTTTGTCAACAGGGTCAATCCCAGGTCGATTATCCAAATACACCTAGTTCCAGCTGTGTGTGTGTTTATGTTAGAATGTACAGTTGGACTCCTAAAGGAGAAAACAGCGCCGTGCCAGGCTGTATGATCGACTCATTCTGTTATTACCCTCCATCACAGCTTGTTAGTAAACACAGCAAGATTTGAAATAAATGTTTGCTCTAACATTGAACCACGGGGTGTGGAACTCTTTATGGAAATGCGGGTCATGTAAGGAAATAAAGTTTACTTTCAAGGACCACAGTGGCTGGAAAATACGGGACGTGCACTCTGGTCTACAATGAAGACTTTAAGTTCATTTTAAATTTAGCATTTTCTCTCCCCTATGAAATCCTAGTCCTCAACGGCTTCTGCTAGCCTCTCATGTCTTCTAGCAGAGAAAAGTGTTTTTTTTGGCTCTTGTTGGGATCATTTAGTTAGACCTGAACGGAGGATGAGGGTGTACTTTATCTTGAGGAGTCTGAATCTGCAGCTCACTCCTGAGGGAACTACAGACAAAGGCTGTTTGTTTCAAACCGAACAGAACATGAAATGAACAGAACATGAAAGTCATAAAGAGATTAGGGTTAGGGTTAGACAATGAGATTGTAAAATGCAGATTGACTGTTGTGGGTGGGAAGAGGGGGAGAGGGAGGTGTAAGTTGGGGGAGAAAGAGGGACAGAGAAAGGAACAGAGACAGGGACAGAAAGAGGGACACAGAGAGAGACAGAGAGAGGGACAGAGAGACAGACAGAGAGAGGGACAGAGAGAGGGACAGAGAGAGGGACAGAGAGAGGGACAGAGAGAGGGAGGAGTGAGAGACAGAAAGAGGGACACAGAGAGAGACAGAGAGAGGGACAGAGAGACAGACAGAGAGAGGGACAGAGAGAGAGACAGAAAGAGGGACACAGAGAGAGACAGAGAGAGGGACAGAGAGACAGACAGACAGAGAGAGGGACAGAGAGAGAGACAGAGAGAGGGACAGAGAGACAGACAGAGAGGGAGCGAGAGGGACAGAGAGACAGACAGAGTGAGGGACAGAGAGAGGGACAGAGAGAGAGACAGAGAGAGACATAGAGAGAGACAGAGAGAGACATAGAGAGAGACAGAGAGAGGGACAGAGAGAGAGAGACAGAGAAAGGGACAGAGAGAGAGACAGAGAGAAAGACAGAAAGAAAGACAGAGAGGGACAGAGAGAGACAGAGAGAGAGAGCGGTTGGGGGAGATGGTGTTTTAAGAGTTTATAGTGTTTTAAGAGTGTATAGTGTTATAATAGTTTGTGGTGTTATAAGACTTTATAGTGTTATAAGAGTTTGTGGTGTTATAAGACTTTATAGTGTTATAAGAGTTTGTGGTGTACAAGGCAACAGCAGCAGGACGCACATGCGTTCTGTATAGTGTATATTCTGTATAGTGTATATTCTGTATAGTGTATATTCTGTATAGTGTATATTCTGTATAGTGTATATTCTGTATAGTGTATATTCTGTATAGTGTATATTCTGTATAGCTTCCTAGTATAGTGATGAACAATTTGTTTAGTTTAAATTTGTGTATATCCATTCTCCCCCTGACCCAAACTATTAGATTTTCATGCATGACTATATAATCTTGCCATAACAAAATATAGAAATAACATGTCACCATAACAATATGTGAAATGTGGTTCATTGAATTATTTTCAAATTTATTTTATGGTCAAAATCGAGTATTTCAGATTGCTGTTATGACCGCAAACTTCCACCAACATCCTTTGAAACCCAATCAGTTCTTCCTGTTGCTTTTGGAATTCAAAGATGGGGTTCGTCCCTGGAATGATTAGTGGGAAAAATAAAAACATGCTCTTTTCGCATTGCTTTTAAACCCATGATTTTTATTTTTCCTAAACTTCCACTATCCCCAAGTGCACCTTACCACTTAATCTCAAAGTAAGCACATCGATAATTTTCCACGTTGTTGCTTATTTTATTAGCCAGTGCACAAGTCAGCAATTTTGATGGGAATAGATAGTCGGACAGGTATTTATAGATGAACTTTGATGTTGTTGTTGTTGAGTAAAATTAGGAAATTACATTCTCACACACAATTGGTGTTGTGCTGTTTCACTTCCAGTCTCTTCACAACAGTTTTGTCCAGCGCTGTGTGTTTCTGGTGCCCTGGGCTGTGTGAAGTGTTATTGTACGCCGCTAGACTGGAAGCCAGAAGAGGGATGAGGGGAACAGATGTGTTTCTGGGGAACAGCAAGTTCATGAAGAATCTGATTTCATATTGTGAGGACAGGTAACAGGGAACATGGTGTTTTCAGCCTAGACTTTGGAATGATTTTTATGGCCGGCCTTTCTCTCATGTACCTCACAACTTCTCCTCTCTTCAGATATGTACAGAGTTATGTGAGGAGAATCCCTTGCCGCAGTGAGTTTTGCTTTCAGCCATCCGTCATGCAGTGAGGTTTTAGTGGTGCGCAGCAGGGATGCCTGACACCACCACCCGCTTCTTAGACCCGCAGAATGTTTACGTCCAACTCGCATGTGGATCAAATGAAGATCTCTGCAGCAAACTGCAACACAACACATTGAAAGGCTTGTTTCTCTTCCCACCCACAAAGCATCCCTCCTTCCCTCCCCACCCTCCTCCCCCCTCCTTCCCCCTCCCCCTCCCCAACCTCCTCCCCCCCCCCTCCCTGCTGTATTACAGCGCCTCTGCTTTCCCCTCCTGGTCTGTTTTCACAGAGGGTAGATGTTAGGGGCAGGTTTAGGGGAGTACCTGCTCGCAAGCTGGCAGGTATGCAGAGGGATGAAGACGTGAGCTCCGGAGGCCACACACACGCTCACTACTGACCTCCTCGCTTCTCCTGCAGCAGGAGAGAGGGGGGCGAAGAGAGAGTGAGAGAGGAAGGAGGAGAGAGAGGGATACAGGGAGACAGAGAGAGAGAAAGATGGATGAAGAGTGGGTGAAAGAGAAAGGGAGAAAAAAGAGAAAGAGTGAGACAGAGCGTAAAAGAGACAGAGACGAAGAAAGTGTGACAAAGATGGAGTAAGCGAGAGAAAGAAAGAGAGATCAAGTAATGCTGTTGCTTTTGAGGAGAGAAGGCCTGGATGAGATGCAGGTTTAGCAGAACCTAGGAGGTCTGCCAACGTCAGTCCACCCATACTCCCGCAGCACATACAAATTGCAATACTCATCTGAAGCAGATTAGCATGACCTGCTCTTCACGTTCAAGTGGTCCCTGATTAGATCTGGGATAAGCACATGCACAAACAATTATCGGAGCCTTGAAATCTGGGAGGAGTGGTATCAGTTTATTTAAAGTCAACAAAAAAGAATGAAGAGTCAGACCTCCCTTTAGTTTGTGCGTCTGTTGGACTGCGTTTGGGTTTTATAACCTGAGGAGATTGTCCTTCAGTTTTGCCTGTTGTCTATCCTGATGGTGTCTCATTACAAAACAGTAGAAAAAGGGGATTGTCTCTGAGAAAATACCTCATTCGGACCTCATAACTCATCTTGTTTCTTGACCTGAACATTTTCAAAATATTTCATCAATTGACTTTGATATAGATACAGAGGATTCCCAAGTCCTTAAGAAAATATTAGAGGACAGAAGAAAATATTAAGAACAATAGTGAACCCCATACTCTAGGCTTTTATCATCGTGCTTCTTTGAGTGAATGTTTTGAGGGTTTTTTCACTGTGCTTGACAAATTTATTAAAAAATTCCTTTTGGATACTGCTTTCTGGGTGGCTTTCCATAATCCCCAACATGAGGTGATGTGGACGCCATCCAAAACAAACCTTCTTTCAGACAATTGCACGCCTTGGATGGTGATGTCCTGTATTTCCAAATTCCACGGGGTTTGCAGACAGAAATCCTGTACTGAATGTTTGGAAAAGTGTGCAAGAAAATAAATATTTAACGTCTCTAATCTAATAGTGCAGAATGTCATGGCAGATGGAGCTCCTGTTTTTTTCAAGATTTCAACCCCGTAACCGCGAGGAACGACCCCGTAACCGTGACGAACGACCCCGTAACCGCGAGGAACGACCCCGTAACCGTGACGAATGACCCCGTAACCGTGAGGAATCACCTGTACTGAGTAAGAGCATGTTGGTCGTCCTGCAATACTTATAAAAGTAATTTATGACGACAGTCATACTTCTTTTTCTGTGTTCTTTTCGCTCAACACGTACAGTGTGTAATTATAATTATATTTAATGAATATGGAGGGTAGTTCTCATGGTTCCCACAGGAGTTGTAATTTTACCCTGAGGGTTGCGGAGTGAATGCATGGTCTGTTTTTGAAATACATATGTGTGTTTGTTTATAAGTATGTGTGGGTATATGTGTGTGTGTGTGTGTATGTCTGTATGTGTGTATGTATGCATGTGTGTACATATGCATGTATGTGTGTGTGCATGTGCGCGCCTGTGTGTGTGTGGGCCTGATCTTTCGGCCGTCTGGGGTGTAAGTCGAGGGCTCTGCTTGCCCTCAGGAACGTGTGTGTCAGGTATAGAGAGCTCAGCCTTAACGCTCCCTGACAGCTCATGGCTACAGCTCAGCTGCCCGCGCTCTGGGAGGTGGGCTCATCTTTCAGGAGGTTCTGAGGGCCGGGGGGCCGGGGGGCCGGCAGGGGCACCGGAAGGGGGCGCTGGGGCCCTCGTAGCTCTAACAGTAGCGGGTAAGTGTGTCTTCATACGGGCTGCTCGTGTCTTAGCAACAAGGATCCCCGTCGGTGTTACATTTCTCCACGTAATTAGATTAGCAACCGTAGTGTAAAACGAAATCGGGGGGGTTCTTTGACGAAAAAGTATTTCACCCTAGGTCACTCATTTTTAAAAGGTGCCAACAGAGTATGTGATTTCCTTGAAGGGCAATATTACAATGGGCTCCTAAGTGCTGACTTTGAGGCCCATCATTCCTGCCAGTAAAAACAACTGCCCTGTAATTACTTTTGTTGACCCCCCAGTCTTTTTCACTGGTTCTCTCACACTCATTTCAAGGCTATTTCTGAATAAAACAATTATACACAGAGAGCACATTGAGGTTGTCGTTTTTTCCTAAACTCCCCCCCCCCCCCCCCCCCCCAAGCTTTTCAATAGCTTCCAGCTGTCTCTTCAGGACTCTTTGGGAATATTTCTGAGTTCCAGTCACTTGATAATAGCTTTACATTTGATTAGCAGACCCTCATTCCAAAGGTGAAACATAATTGCCCCCATCCTCACCCATTATATTAACTGGGATGCCTTTGACCTTATGCGGATCTGGTATACGGAACAGTTTTGGGTGCACAAGGTACAAAGCCAAACTTTTATTTAATGTTTTATATGAATAATCTTTAAAATTTGGTTAGTCCTTCATATCTAGATTTAGGTTTTGTAAACTCAAAGCCACAGAAATTAGGTTATTGAATCATATCTTGAAAGATTTCCCAAAAATGAAACATCTTGATATAGGAATCCATCCTGTAAAAGCACTTGGGCTTGTCCGCACATCACCAGCAGCTGGTTTTACAGGACATTTACATTTAGTCATTTAGCAGACGCTCTTATCCAGAGCGACTTACAGTGAGTACAGGGACATTCCCCCCGAGGCAAGTAGGGTGAAGTGCCTTGCCCAAGGACACAACGTCATTTGGCTTGGCGGGGAATCGATCCGGCAACCTTCTGATTACTAGTCCGACTCCCTCACCGCTCAGCCATCTGACTCCCACACACAGGACACACTTGGAAAGCCATGAGCAGGGTCACTGAGCAAGAAAAGGGGGAGTGAACAAAAAAAGTACTAGATAAACACAAATAAATTGAATTTTCTGTGTGGGTCAGCAACCTTGGAATGAATGGGTGTCCGCAGATAGGACATGCTTGGAGGGATGATGGCACATGATAGATCTTTCTAAATACAGTACTGTATTTACCGACACATCCTTCCCTTCCACCTTAACACGTACTGACTGGTGAATTGAGATTGAATCAAACTGTTCTGGATCTTGTCCGTTGACAGGAAGTGAACCCGTTTATTACGTCA
Organism: Hypomesus transpacificus; assembly: GCF_021917145.1. Lineage (NCBI taxonomy): Eukaryota > Metazoa > Chordata > Actinopteri > Osmeriformes > Osmeridae > Hypomesus > Hypomesus transpacificus. The sequence goes on from NC_061060.1 coordinate 2,590,196, forward strand.
TTGACAACGGCCGTCATTCGCGGTTTCGCTGTGCAAAGCAATGCCCCGCACACGCACCCCCTTCCCTCATAGCATGTATAGGATGCAGGGGAACACATCTGCTGGCAATCAGATCTCTCAGCGTAACTGTCAACACACACGTCCCTCACCAAACCTCTGCCAGATCTTACCCAGAACCCCTTCCTTTGTTTTCCCCGGCGGTGTGGTAACCCAGAGGCGTGTCTGGACAGATGATTCTGTGATCACCAGAATCCCCCCCCCCCCCCCCCCCCCCCCCCCCCCCCCCCCCCAACGTAAAGTTTACCACACAGTTATTAGGAACGTTTCTTATTTTTAATTTATTTCTAACATACCGGTGCCACTGCTATGGTTAAATTGTAATGTCCATGTGTTCGACGTGAACGTACAGTACCTGTTAGACGAGACCAGAGGATGTTCTGCCAAGGAACCCTGGCCTCTCCTCGCTCTCCGTAAACCCTCTGCTCTTTGTAGAAGAATGTTTGTTCTTCTCCCGAGTATGAGTAAAAGCTTTGGCACCTAGCCACCGGCGTGAGCATTCCTCTGCTCGTGAAGGTTGAAGAGGCAGAGAGAGAATACAAGCGCTTCTACCCCAGAGCACTGCTTCATCTCCTGGGTTCACGCAGGTCAGCTCTCTGTGCTCAGAACGTACTGTGTTCATAAGAACATACTCATAGCACACGTTTTTATCCAAAGTGACGTACTGGGGGGAATTTGAACCTGTGACCTCTTGGTCTGCAGTCAAGTTCTCTAACGCTGATCTATGTTCATCTCTCATGTGGAACATGGAGGGGGGAGGGGGAAGGGGGGGGGGGGGGTGTTTGATAACAACATTATGTCCACACACAGTATGGACCTGTCACCATGGCCCATGTTAGATTCGAGGCGTCCAAAGAAACTTAGATTAGTGGCTCAGTTAACTCTACTGTCACTGGATGTAATTCAGTGGTTAGAGTGTTGTTCTGCAGATCACGACGATCCAGGTTCGAATCTCTCCTTGTTCATCGGATAAAATCGTCTGCTAAATAAACATAAACATAAATGATCATAAATGATCCGGGGGAGAGTACGTGCAGTGCTGATGTCACCCCACTTGTGGATGTATACTGCGAGTGTTCAAGACAAGCATGGGGCCCATGGAACTGATGATGTATCTCCCAGGCATCCGCTCCTCCTCATCTCTCTACTCTCTCTATAGCAACAACAATTCATCACCTGCCAGCCCTCACCTTGGGGTGGGAAGAAGAAGGACAATAAAGTTGAGTTTAAGTCTAAAGTACAGCATGAAATCTCTGTTTAGTGTCAGTTTCTCTGACGTGAAGGGAAGGCCAGGTGTAACGAGGGGTTTATATGAAGAGGGCACCTGACTCATTGATTCATTATCTACATTTAGTCATTTAGCAGATGCACTTATCCAGAGCGACTTACAGTAAGTACAGGGACATTCTCCCCGAGGCAAGTAGGGTGAAGTGCTTTGCCCAAGGACACAACGTAAATGCACGGCTGGGAATTGAACCAACAACCTCCTGATTTATAGCCCGACTCCTTAACCGCTCAGCCATCTGACCCATCTACTAGTGCTGGTATGACTGATGCATTGTAGGATTAGACGTTGTTGTTTTTGTAGCCTTTCCTGTAGCTGAGAATGTTACATGCCAGGCTGTTACATGTTAAGCTCTGTTGAGGTTCGCTAATGCAGGCATTCCTTGGCACCAGGTTGGCCCTGAGAGCTAATATCCTGTTCATAAATCCTGCAAGGCAGGTCCTGGGTGTTGGAGAAACTGTTACACAAAGTTTTGTTTGTGTAATGCACAAAGCATAAAAGCACTGGAGTTGTTTAACCGTGCAGGTCATGTTTCATATTGGTGATATTTAGGAATGTTCAGAATTCACCTGTATGAATGCTGCAGTCATTTGATTTTGTGTGTTCTGTATAATCCTATATTAATAGCTAATAAATAATAATAAAAAACAAATAAATCAATGTAATAAATACCAGTGGTGCTCATTAAAATATGTTTTATTATTCATGGCCACATGAGGGGGAGTATTATTGTATCCGCAGGTATTTTCCTCACAGGTGGAACGACTCTCAGGGCTTACAATTGTCAGGAGGAAAAACAGAATGGATTTTGAGTGACTGACTGACTGATTGATTGTTGTATCGTCTGGCCTGGAGGACAGCCAAAGGGTCCACCAAGTAAGTCAAGTTTCTTTAGTACAACACTTTTCACCAGGGCTGGCCCGACCCAATAAACAAACGAAACATTTGTGGCCCCCAGCCAATCAAAGGGCCCTTTTCACTTGTTTAGGACCCCCTAAACCCTAGGGCCCAAAACCCTAGGACCGACTCTGCCTTCCACAGTCTGGATATCTTCTGTGTTATCCTCTTCTTTCTTTGCTGAAATTGACAAACAGTATCAGTGATTCATGTTTATCATTTTGGTATGAACCCTGTGATAATATTTAGTCAGATGTTTGAAGGAATCAGTGCTGGAAACTTTACAACTGAAAATGAAAAACTGGCAGGAAATATCTGGTGACATTTTGCAAGATTTCCTGAGTTAGCATTAAAACTTAAGCTCCATTAAAGTATATTAACTGGGAGAGAAGGAGTTGTCACTCATAACGTGAGAGCACTAAACGTGCAGCACCTAATCTTTCATGTGCGCTCGACAAATGTGATGATGCTACCTCACTCACAACAACATTGTGGGTCCATTTATTACAGTGATGTTAATTACCATTTAATAACATAGCAATACCTATAGGATCAATATTGCAGGTACATTTGACATGAAGGTAACAACTACCAAGTAACCACATAACAATTCCTATCGTAACAACATTGTAGTTTCACTGTACATGAAGGTTCTGGGTATTAAGGGTGATGATTAGATCGACCGAGCAATCTACTGACATACATACATCAAAAACATGATGAAAATGTAAATGCAACGTCAGACTCTTCCACAGACTCTCTCAAACAACATCAGCTAGTTCGGCCTGGTCTGGTTCACCCATTGCCATGAAGCCTCTCCAGTACATTCACCCAACAATGGACACGGTATTCCAGTAAAACACATTCCCCCTCTCTGAGCAGAACAAGAGAAGAACTCACTCTGAGGTCACAGAGTCAAGATGGATGGTTTGGCGAGGGATGTGGTGTGGCGTGACCTGAAACTGGGTTTTGCCAGACACAATGAGAGGGAATCCACGTGTACCCACAATCCCTTTTTGTGGGTCCAAAACCGCTTTCCTCTCCGGAGGGTGTAGCCGTAGCTTAGGATTCCATAGGTCCGACATCATGCAGAACATTCTGGAAATAGTTCCGAATTCCTTCCAAACCTTATGCTGTTTCTGTGTGATGTTTTCTGTTTTATTTATTTTTTATTCTACGACTTGCCTATAGAGGGGGTTTTAAATCTGTTTCCACAGGTCCAGTTGTAGTGTGATACATATGTTTCACCACAGCAACGATAAACCCCCACGTCACTCACTCCATAATTTGAGGTATTGAAACGTGTCTGTCTTTATTCTTCCGTAAAAGGTTTTAAACGGTCGTGAGTCCTGAATGTCATTTTAATGCGATGATGGAGGAGGACCTTTTAAAAGTGGAAACACTTCTGTTTTCCGTGCGTTACATTTGTGCCAGTCAAGCGCCTTAAGCGTTTGTTAGAAAGAATGAATGAATCATGAATGACCTGCATTGATAGAGCATTGAGGTGAAACACATAAATATGGTAAATTATATCATCAAAGATAAGAACTAGAATGAAAAAAACGACTTTTAGTTTTTATAAAGCCTTATGTTCTACAGTGCATGAATATAATTAGGTTTGGGGCCCAATAAACTGCATGTACCAATTGTATCTGTCCATCTCCGTCATATTTAATGAATCTGAAGTTTCAGGAAACCTCAGAGCAGAACAAGAACATTATATTGAGAACATACTGTACAATTAGGAGGAACCGCTGTGAATATTCATGTCACCAATGTTCAGACATTCAGAAATAAAAGCAGGACAGGAATGCACTTTTCCAGTGGTACACAGGAGAATGTGAGCTGACGGTATTGGACATGAACCAGACATGACGTGCAAGTTCACGAAAACAAAATGTTTTGGCTGCGATATTTTGTCACAACTCCAACTCTCACATACCAACACATTGCGATTGTGTCGATAAAGTAGTTTAGTTGACGAACGTTCTTCGATATAAGACTGTACCCTTCCTAGCACGACACATCATTTCTGAAATGACCATCTGACAGAATTCAAGAAAACCGCGGGAGCTTGCACATACTCGCATGCTAGCGCTGCGTGTATTGTGTTTATTTTCGCACACCGTTTCTGACGTGATTTAAGGATTTTTCCAGATTGACTGAAAGGAATATCGTAACCAGGCCGTTGGAGCTGGGTAGGAATGAGCAATAATGTTTACAGTTGGCTGAACAGGATGGTATTAACTCCTGACATTTCCAAATAAATGAAGTGTTGAGTTCAGTCCCTCTCCTGCTGTCCGGACACGCTGAATCTTCTCAGCCTCTCCAGTCCGTTTCTCCAGCCAGACTGAAGTTTAGACCCAGATCTGATTTATACCTCCATGTTTAACTGTAATCTGCCATAATCAGACAGACTAACTACTCACCAAACGAAGCAGTTTGAGAGCAAACAGGCGCCATAATTAAAGGGTCTGGAAGAGGCATTACTATTTTCCCAAGCTTTAAAATAAACACAGAACGAAAATATTGTCTTTAGGCTCCAGCCTTGTAAACACTGCCAGGGCTATCTGTCAGAATAATGGCCTGAACCAGCCTGAGGGCAAATCATATATTATTGATCATTGTTCCTATGTATTTATTCATGTTTATGTAGGCTACTTTTAAGAAGAATCTTCAGGTATCTATACTTGCTTGGTTTGGGCCAATATTGATTTATTTTATTTTAATCTGTATTTATCTGTTTACAGGACGACAATTTGGGCATTAAAATATAGAAAACGCTTCATAAGCTAAGAGTCATCGAGTAGGTTTCGGCTGAATTCCATAGAATGTTGGACTACAGTTGGACGCAAACAATTGTTTTGTTTAACTGAACCCAATGTGATGCTGGTTGCTAATGTGTTCCGTTGTAGACGCTGAAACTTGAGTCCAAAAGCACATCGTTTTTGTGCCAGAAAATGGAGTAGTGGCACATCTGGTCCCACAACCACACTCAGTATCCTACTCACTGTGACCTTATAGTGTTGTTCTACTCATGTGGGACTAATACCACATTTTGGTCAACTGAAACCAAAACCTTTCCGTTAATCAAAGCGTCGCATTGTGAGACACCGGGCATCTTAAACCAATGAGAGACTGCCCAAGGTTTACCTCAAATTAATATAATGTAATGTTATATAATATAGCGATTCATTTATCTGACGCTTTTATCCCCCCAAAAAGGTGGGATTTGAACACGTATCCTCTTGGTCTGCTGTCTAATGCTCTAACCACTGAGCTACACCGAACCCTGAGGCTGAGATCACGAGGAGGAAGCAAGTCGCTGCTCCGTCGGACGGTGATCTATACGGCCTGCGTTGACACCTCTCGAGTGCGACTGCAATGGATCACCCGGCGTCTGACCTGGCGGTGTTTCTGGGGCCCTGGGAGCGGGGACCCAGCAAGGGCATCCATCACACAGAGCACCCTCTACACTTTTATTGATTATCTGCCACGGTCGTAATCTGTCACACGTGTTGGCTCGTCCGCCTCGAACCAGAGGATCATGGGAAGGGGCTGCTGGAGGTCGTAGTCGTAGCTACCGTAGTCATAGCTACTGGGACCCGATCGTTCTTGGTTTATGTTTTGATTGTTTGTTTATTTTCATTCTTTTACTGTATTTAGTCTTTTTAACTATTTTACTTAGTGAAGCACTATCTGACCTGGTTCTGTGAAAGGTGTTTTAAAGTGTATTAAAGAAACTTCACTTACTTGGTGGACCCTTTGGCTGTCCTACAGCCAGACGATAATCAGTCAGTCAATCAATCAATCAATCATCCAGTTGTACGTGTACAAATGAAATGTATATGATCAACATTTTTCTGCTGTATACGATCAACATGTTACAGCTGTACATTCTAGTCCAGTTGACAGTCCCTACCAGGCCTCGCTTGCTAAGAGGAGAAGAAGCCCAAACGATCTCAGTGATCTGGCGCTGGTTTCAGACCAGGCGACTGCTCTTACACTTTTACACACCAAGGTAGAACATTAAACAGATTAGTTTGGTAATGTGCTTGAGCTCCGAATGTTAACTTCATGGTGGTTTGTCGTCACCCACAACAGGCGTCTCCCAACCTCCTGTCTAGGAGAAATTAACTTTTGCTTTAACGGCATGTTGTTAAAGTTGAACCATACAGCAAAGGGGTTCCCTCTGTGGCGTATTACTGCAAAAACTGGCATTAACATTTTAACTAAATATGCTCAGTTTTACAATGTGGCCAGTAAGTCCAAATTGTTGGTCTGATAATCTGTGAGGCTGTTTTGATGAGCAAGCTATGTGGGGAAATCATTTCATGGAAATATTGTGAGCGAAAACACAACGGCACCAAACATTGTAAAAACACGGCAGCTGCAGTGATTCGCTGTGACACGACTCAACTTTACGGAGTTTCCGTGAAAAGAAACTAGACGCCTTTTTTATGCTCAATGCCACCGGAGTTGTTTCATGGTTTTGTTGCATCCAAAGGTTAAAATTTAGGAAGGATTTGTGTTGCCAAACTGGACATTGTGACCAAGCACTATTTTTAGGTATCTTGCTCACAGTTTGTGTTTCTCTCCTCTCATACCCTCCATTACATTATTTTGCCTCAGGGAACAAAGATATTTATATATCAATGCCTAAATATACTTTGTTTTGAAAAGGAGAACAGGTACTTTCTACAGATAGAGGAACCAAAGACATTCGCTTCGATGGAATGCAGTGTCCCACTCACAAATACACTCCTAAGTGAGTTCTGGTACGCAGCTAGCCAGAGCGGGATTTAGGGAGATTACAGGGCTACTCTCTGGCCCCACTGTTCTGCTCAGTGAGAGTTGACTTTCTGCTTTTTTTTATTGACTCGCCGAGAGCTCCATCTCTCCACCTTTCTCCTCCTCCCTTTCCCTCCTCCTCCCTTTCCCTCCCTCCCTCCCTCCCTCCCTCCCTCCCTCCCTCCCTCCCTCCCTCCCTCCCTCCCTCCCTCCCTCCTTCCCTCCTCCAGAACAATGGTTCATTCTCCTGCTCCAGCGCTCCATTACTGAGCCTGTGGCTTGGCAGCAGGGCAGGCCTCAGATTTCAACCACATGTCCTGCACTCAAATCACACGAGTCAGGAATGGAAGAGCAGACACACTGCTCAGAGCGAGAAAGAGAGAGGGAGGGAAAGATAGAAAAAAGGGAGAGAGAGAGAGAGAGAGAGAGAGAGAGAGAGAGAGAGAGAGAGAGAGAGAGAGAGAAGGAGGCTATGACTTGGAGGCAGACAGAGAAGGTGAAAGGGACTGGGGGGAGGATCAGGCGTAGTCTGCAGGCTCAGTAGAATCCAAATTCAGAGGTTGGACCTCCAGAGCCATGCAAGCGGTCCCTTGAGATCACCCCAGCCGACCTCCGCCCTGCCTGGCCTCACGCCCCCCTTGACCCCCTTGCTGGCATTCTCAAATCTCACGGACAGTAACGTTTCAATGGGGGCTAGACATGTCAACAGCCCTCCATCAACTAAGTTTGTGTTTTCCGTGCTTCCCGTCAGGATCCAAATGTGTGTGCAGTCGTCTCGTTCCCTTCGGCGCAGGCCCGGATTGATGATAGATTAGGAGGAGTTTGAAAAACTGTCTGGTCGAAAATGAAAAGACGCGCTGTTGCCAGGGTTTCCAAATGATCGGCTCGGTTGTCTGGCAGAGCGGCCAACGTCTATCTGGGCCTCAGCCGACACATCTGGGCCTCGGAAGTTCCCTGTCAGACACAATTTGAACGTCTGAGATTATCGTGTCATTGATTTGACAACCTGAACTAGAATGCGTTCATCGTCGTCATACTGGTGTTAGAAAAAAAATATTTATCTCCCTCCGGCAGATTCACTGAACCTGTCATCGCAACGTGTTGCTCAGCCAACCTCTTCTGCTACACACCTCCCTCGATCTGTTTCACATCCAATGCTTCAACAACGGAATGTAAACAGGTGTGATGGTTCCTGCCAACACAATCCCAGCGATTGATTAGGACTCCAAATTCTGAGTGAAGTCTGACAAATGGGTACATACTCACGCACCGTCTTAAGTTGCTTCCTCTTTCCCACGAGAGCAACATGTCAAACCACGCTCACACGGTCGCCACAGTTCAAACTACCAAACACAACAACCCTCCAGAGGCAGGCAGAAAGCATTCTGGGACGGTGGAGGTCTGTGCGTGTGTACGAGTGGACATGGGGTCTTAGCTGCAGGGAATGGCTATAGTGAAGGACCAGGGGGGGGGGGTTTGAGCTTTGTCCCACGGGGCTGGAGAAAGACCATACAGCACAGCCCTCCTCCAGATGGTCCAGGATGGGTCTTTATTTACCCCCTTTCTCTTTAACTCTTTACTTGTTTGCACATTCACCAGTTTGTTCATTTGGACTCAAAAAGGAAGTAGGAATGTTTCTTAGTCAACCTCCACTCCATGGTGATGGCCATGTGTGTGTGTGTGCGTATGTGTTTATGTGTGGGTGTGTGGGAAGTGAGGTGTCAGTAGTTGTTAGTGTTCTGGGTAAGTGGAGTCGTTTCTTAAGTCCAAACATGTAATCAGTTTATGAGATGATAAGGATGCAAGCTAACAGACTGCAGTTTCCTCTGTGTAAACAGGCACCAGATGTGTGCTCAATGTGTTAAAACAGATACACGTCAAAGTATGTGTCCACGCAATTAATGTTCTGCCTATCTCAGACCGCATATGAGGCTCAATCCCCGTCCTTCTGAAACAAACATCTCACACGTCTGCTATGACCAGGAATCTGATCTGTTTGCAAAGACAACCTTCATGAAAATCTGATGAAACTGATCAAAGTAGTTTCTGATTGGTTGTCAGGATATGTGGTCTACGTAGTTTCATTATAATTAATCTCATGTTTGAGAGAGACATGCACTAGGTTGTGGAAATCTCCCTGGACAAAATAAAAATGTTGAAGGGGGAGAAATGGATGGAAAAGGTGTGAAACATCCCAACATCCGTTTTACCCAGAGTTGTGTCCCCCCGTGACAACATCCAAACTGACTTGTTGATCTGCTCTGATGATCTGCTGCCTTCAGGGCTGGGTGTTGCTCAGTAGTTAGAATATTAGACCATAGATCAAAAGGTTCAGGGTTCAACTCCTGTCCTGTACATTGCTTCAGATGAAAGCCTCTGTTCAATGAACATATTATCTGTCAGTTTTTTCTCAAATGTGAGGTTGTATATTACTGTTCCCTAGGGGATAGAGTATTTTATGGAAAACTGACATATTTTCCGTTATCAAATAAATCAGCAAAACCACCAAAAGGATTTTGTTATTCAATTCAAGATCTTTGCTTTGACCAATCTATGAAATATACACCTCATGACTTTTCACCAGGTTCATCAATCCACTTAAGTCTTTCATTGTCTTGAAAGTTGGGCCATACATAACATTGTATTGTCTAGTGTTGATGACAGACATGTTTTCTTTGAAAGTGTTTCTTCTACAGTGATGTGTTATGTCTTCAGCAAGTGTCTTGGGATGGTCGAACCAGACTTTGTAAAGAGATTCGCCTGGCAAATCTCCCCTTACTCCTCGACTCTATTTTTCTAAGCAGGCATATAATTTACGACTGTAAAATTGGCTGCTGCTAACCTGTTTGGTCTGGTTCCAGGCATGCGATGGAGCTACAAGGCCCAGCAGACGCTGACCACACCTGCGCTACCCCAAACCCTTCTACATCCTTCAGCATTCAATCTTGGATGTTTCACACCAACACAGATCAACTGAACTTTTAAGACACGCATTTCAATTCTGCATTTAAAGATTTGGGATCACGGTAGTTCTATGTGTCAGTGTAATAAGCTTTCCTTGTAATGATCGCTGGTTAGATCTCATACTGAGATCCTTCCCTCCAGTGCGCATGAAAAAAATAATGAAATGTTGGACCTGCTGGATAAAACTCTGCTGACAGATACAATTAGATGGCTATTTTAGAGCTGGGTAATATTTTCCTCCGTCTTTGACAACCCTCCACCCCTACTGAGATTACAATATAAAATTCACCGTTTTTACTCTTGCCAGTAGCTAATGACGCGTCGTCACAGCATGAGCTCCATTTAAAGGTCTGGCCTTGACCGAAACGCATAGCAACGTAAACATGACCTCTCTCGATCCTCTCAGAGCGATCCCCCACATGCTCATCAATGACACCGAACAACGAACGTGAAACTAAGTATCTGGTGCTGCAAATAACCACTGCCATGGCCAGGCATGTACAGTGGGGCTGTTATACCACAGAGGTGTCTGTGTTTCAGACGATCTCAGAGAAGAGAAACAGCACTCAGTGCAGCCCTGAGCGCCAGGGGAACATCCAGAGGGGGTCGGATGAGCTCTGCTTTTTCGCTTAAACCTGAGTGCACACTGCAGTAATTGAATTCACTTCTTGGCCTTCTTTGGGTTCGTGTCTTGAATGAAGGCTATAGAGATGTTATGGCAGACGCTGAGAGACATCAGCGTGTAAAACACGCACGCACACACGCTTACACGCGAGCATATTTCACACACACAAATGAACGCATGGGCACAAGCGTGCACACGCAAGCACACACCCACACACACCTGAACACACCATGTCTAAGCATCGCTGAATTTAGCCCAAGTTTCACAGGGGTTAAGCAAATTTACTTCACGTGGTCATGTGTTGAATGAAAAGAAACGACCATAGGCACTCGAATTTCAGATTCCTTCCAACTTATTGTGCTTGACCCCAGACAGGGCGTCCCACATTCACAAATGACCGTAATGAAAAATAAATTTTCACACCTTTGTAAATATAGAGAGCTTTGCAGAGGAAACTGAATGTTTGGATAAGGACTCAAATAATCACAGGGATGAATTTATTTACACTAATTAGGCATGCGCTAGTCTCCCAGGCGAAGTGGTAACTGAAGATAATAAATAGAACAAGCACATTCACCATATCCCTAGTGTTTTCTCGTCGTATTTTCTTATCCGATTTTTAGAAATGTACATGTGTAATGGCACGGAAAGCTTATGCTCCTTCATTACTGACGTTCTTATTATACATGTATGAACGTGTAGATGTTGTGAATGCGTAAGATGAAACAAGTAACCTTAATGTAGATATTGATCACCTTGGGAAATATATCTTGCTGGCATTACAGTAAAGAAGATTATTCACAGAAAAACCAGAGAGGAATCCTTTAACAATGAACATAATCTCTGCTTGATAATGATCAGGCCCCACCAGTATGCCTAGGCCTAAACTTGGACTGATCCATGCCATGTTTGTTTCCATGGTGTCTGATCAATAACAGAAAAGCTATTAATTAGCTAATGGCTAGAGCTGATGTAAGTTATAGCCTTATTAGCTTCAGCTTATTAGCTAACTCCGCGCGCGGCCACCAACGCACCAACCTGAAACGCATGAACAAGGCATTTAATAGGGTTATTTCCATTCAAGTGTGCAGCGTAAGTGTGGCTTATTAAGAAGTTGGACAGACACCGAGCTTGGCACACCACTGTGGCTTTAAACAATGCACTGGGCGATTATTACGAACCCTGTTATTAAAAAGAATACAGATGTGTTCCATGCTAATCATTGCAGTTGCGTTGCCTCCTCCCTTTTCATTTTCTCATTCAGCTGGATGGTAGAGTGGGTTTTGCGCAGTGCAGTCACTACTGTTTTCAAGCAGAACCAGCCTGCCTGTTGTTCCAGATGTGCGTTAATCTCGCTTCATCAATAAAGCAACATATAACTGGCCAGAGAACGGGCATGATTAGGGCTTCTCCATCAGGACGAAACCTGTTCTTATTAAATTTTGTTTTCCGCAACAGAACAAACACTTTGTTACCGTTTTCCAGGATCACGTACGGCTAGAACTGTGGAAGTTTGGCAGCATGTGTTGTTGACTTCGGGGGTAACGTGGGCCTTTGTTTGAGTAATCTGTGTCTGCGTGTTTTGGAGCACAATGTTGTGTTTGTAAAGTAATCTAGTGTAGCAGAACATGCCTTCCTCTAAATGTATTGTATTATTTTTTGTTATTAGCAACTTGTTCGGCACACAGCCACAGTTAAAGACAGACACCCGTGGATTTCTGCTGTCGACCCAGACAATGAATTTAACATTATAAAATCAGTAAGTGGGTGGAGGATTGTTGAAAACTGAGGACATGTTGCCCAGCTCTAAAACAGCCATCTAATTGTATCTGTCAGCGGAGTTTTATCCAGCAAGTCAAAAACGGAGGCCGTAGGGAAAGATCTTAGTTTGAGCTTTAACCTGTGACCATGACAACTAAATCTGCAGGTTTTACAGACAATGTTTTACTGTGAACTCTGATGGACCGTCTGTGCATACTATACCCTTGTAGAGTCCATGGAGGGAGCTGGAAAATCACGCTGTAAATCATACCGTTTTGATGACTGAATCAAGTTGATTTAATGTGGCTCAATTGCTACCAAAACAGTGTAAGTGCTATAACGTGGATTTCTCCTGATGAAAGATTAGTCCACTTCTAGGGCTGGTTATTGGCTATGAAACTCCTCAATGTGCACTTTGTTTAACTTGGATTAAGCTTCTTTAGGTTTAAAAGGTATTTTTCATACAGTATTTGATATTTTACTGGCAGCAGGTGAAAAGCTGTTTTATCCTCTATTAATAATGCTCTTGAATACAGATTTAGAAAGCGTGCTGATTTTGTCAAAATTTTATTATTGGCATAATCCTCTCATAGTTTTATGTCTACTGTAGGAAGTAGGACGTGAAAATGTCCATCAGAACAAATCACCAAAAAATCTACCAATGTAATACAGCAGATCAACAAAGGAAGGTGTTTCATTCATCAGTGTGACAGGAACTCACTCCTCACCATAAAAGTTGTCTGTCCTGTCATCTCAAAGACGCATCTTTTAAATCACTAGGCTCCTGCCAGCACACACAAAAAATAAGTTTCTGTTTGGAAAATAGTTTTGCATATGCTTGCATCTACACTCTGTGGTGTTAATACATTTGACCCAAGAGGTACAGTCAATGCTATTTTCTTTAAGTTCTAGGCAGTAAAATCAAAAGAAAGCATTTTAAGTGGTGCAGCACTGAGACAGTCCTGTAAAACCACAGGCCAGCTGGCAAGAGCTACTTTTACTAGACTGGGCTGTGCTATAAAATTAAGTGCTGTACTGTATGCTTGAAAATATTTTCTAAAAAGACGTTAAAATGAAGATGTTTTAATAAACCCGATCGTCCTATTGGTGTTTATCCTCAAAGTGGTTTTTTATCTGCAGGATGCAGGATACAGTTAATGGTATTACAGTAGTGGTGATGTTATAGTGAGGATCAATGACATGTGAACAGTATACAAAGCATCAAGACTCCAGATACATTATTCATTGACATCTTCCAGACTAAAAGCTACTGCCAATCTTATTAGCCTCATGTCGAGTTCAGTTGGAAAGTTGCATTTTTCAGTTCATTGAGAGGCACAGACAAAACAAAACAAAACAATGTACTTTCCACTATTCAAGCCCTCATTAATTCATGTGATTTGTTTTTTAATGATGAGAACAGCCAGGCGCCACAACCGACTGTTTATATCAAATGATCCATCAAACTGAATTCTATCATGGTGAACAAGCTCAATTTCTATCCATCCAAATGACTTCATATTTTCACATGTTGTGATATAATTACAGAGAGTTCTGGTTTAATCACTGCAGGTTCACAGAGGCCTGGACATTAATTGTGTATGAATGATATGGTTATTGGGACTCATTGCCGTGGGATGTGATGTCATACTGGCAAAAGTCGAATTCACCAGAAAATTTGAGCTTACTATGAGTAATCTTATTAAAGCATCTGCCAAAACTGTAAGAATTCAGTTTCAGTTTTGTAATGTTTAACATTGTCCTGACAAATCCCTGAGAACCCTGTTTTTGTAAAATATGTCATGTCATGATTTGATTACTTGGTGGAACCCACCAAGGCTGAGGGTGGGCTGAGGCTTGGACGACTAGCTGAGATCCCGTCAAACAAGACACACTGTAAAGAAATCCTTGTAAAAAAACCGAGCTGTACTTGAGCTCCTCTCAGATGATACATGGGGGGAGATGAGGATAACTGACTGTGATGCAACTGCAAACGTTGAGCGATGCCATCCTCGTCTGAGGTTGTTCACTTCTCTTCGCAGCTCACCTTTAGTCGGAGGGAAGGAACGAGGAGATGTGGCAGCATGTGGACTAGATTAGGTTCTCCTTGAGGTTCGTCGACCAGTACCACCACCGTCATCCTCATGCGACAGGAGGCTGTGCGTCTAGGGGAACCAGCTCGGTCATCTAATCCAGTGGTTCTCAATTCTGGTCCTCGGGACCCCCTGCCCTGCATGTTTTAGATGTTTCCCTCCTCAAACACACCTGATTCAAATTAATGGGTCGTTATCAAACCCATTTATTTGAATCAGGTGTGTTGGAGCAGGGAAATATCTCAAACATTCAGGGCGGGGGGTCCCGAGGACCAGGATTGAGTGATCTAATCCACAGCAGATCAGATCGAGCTTTAAAGATTTCTCCTGGAAACTTCAACTCAAACCACGGCCGACAATAGAAACACCAATGCATCGTCTTGATGTCATGAGTCAGACGGCAAGTCATGGAACATTCCCCACTGTGCTCCCCTCTCACACAGAGGTCTGACCAGTGACTAACAACATGGCGGTGATTACAAGGCTGTCGTTAAGTTAAATTTGCACTGTTTGGTTGCGCAGTCAGCATATTTGTTGACCGGGGGATATCTTATAAAGGCTGCTGTTTACGTGGCCTCATGTGGAGTGTGGAGTTTAGCCACCAGGATGGGATTGAATGTTATCCCCACGCCTCTCTCTGGCAGTGAAGGACGGATAACACGGAGAACACACAATCTACAACAGCAAGAGTATCTTCGGAGCAGGCCTGACATACACACAGCTTCAGCAAGGTCGAACTTTCTACGCCAGCTGTGGAGCAAGCATCCCTGTTTCTACAGCTTGGTCTAAAGTGTGTATGGTTCACTGGTTATTTACTTAGGATGACTGTACTGTACAAGGACGTTTGACACTTCATAAGGCTGGATTTAGCCTCTGCACCTGATGAGTGCAGAGGGTCTGCACCATCATCAGGGCCCACAATGCACCTGGGCTCTATTAGACCCCAGTCAAACGCAAACACAGATGGCTACCCTGAGTCCATGTGCTTCCGGCTGACATGGTCGAACAACCGGTAGGTACCCCAGACCTTTTAACTAGCGTCTAAAACACCACTTTACACATTGTGTGCTGGGGTAAAGAATCTGCTGACAGAGGAAAACGCTGCATTACTCTGGGATCCCAGAGGCAAAATGAAACACGGAGAGTTAATGGTTAAGCAGGTATATTTCCAGTCCTGTTGCCCCAGTCTTGTGAAAGCAAAGGCTCAGATGCAGGATTGATCCAGTTGGATGCGCACCAGTCCGAACCCACAGCAGCTCTGTCCATGCACACGAAGGGACAGGATCAATCTGGATGGAGCTTGGCTTTTCAGCTGAAGGCAGCTTCACTCCTTTGATTTTTCAGGCACGTCTATTAATAAATACTCCTCTCACTTATTCTAAAGAAATCTGTTCAGTTAGTGGGAAGCACACTTGGGTTCATCACCTTAAACTACTGGGCCCTAGTTACATATGGCTCACTGCTCTCCTCTCTCCTCACTAAAAGGTTTTCAAAACAGTTTAAACATTCTTGACCCACATTTTACACAAACCCTTTTGTGGACACCTCTTCCTGTCTTTTTCAAACCGTGTAAGTGACTTCCTGTAAATGTTTTTCAGCGAGAACAAATAAACACAGTTATGATTGGCTGAACTCTGCGCTCGTGTGACGTAGAGATAAAAATCATCTGAAGCCGGGAGGGTTAAGCTCCCTGTGTTGTTGACAGATCACCCCCTCTTCATTAGCGTGTCTGCTATGGTGGAAACCACTTGGCAAATTGTCCTTTAAGATATCATTCTGTGCTCAAATCTATACCACATAACTGATGGATTTATGATGTGAAACAGACTGTGAAGGATGGGTTTTAGTTCACGTGGGACGTCAACCAAAGTAAAGTTACGCAGTATCAGACACTTCACCATGTAAGAAAGTAATTTGTCATTTATTTCACAGCTCATTTTTGGAAAGCCACAGGATTTAAAACACTTGGGAGACATTTTGACACGCTGAATATGATTACCTCAAATATGTCCTCAGTTGGACGATATCACAATATACTATATCATTTTCATACTCGTCTTGTAAATGTCTTTTGGGTTTTTAACGCTTTGTATCTTATGACTCTTTCACAGATTCCCTTTCTTAAAGAAAATACACTTTGCCTCAATTAGTAAGCATTATACGGCACTCAATGAAAAGATCTTTTAGCCACATACTTCTAAGTGGTGCTATTTAATGTCAGATATGGATGAAACTCTATATGCACTCAAAGTTAAATATAAGTGGAGAAACTGAAGTGAAACATGGCACCAAGTTACCCATTGAACAGTTTCAGCAGTAACAACCTTCAATGTAAAAGATATTAAATGAATAAAACCTCAAAGGGCAACATAATTCAGTAACCATCACATTCTTTTGAAGTCTTGTTTAAAAGTGTTGCAAAGTGTTCAAGCAGAGGTATTTCAGGCCTATTATAGTCATCAGGGCTCCACTGCAACACAAGGTGAGGAGACCAACACGTTTGGTGAGCAGTCGAGAAACACCACTTTGTTGTAGAAACGTTTAAAGATGTTTATTGGGCTACCGACTAGCTGTGATAAAAAAACGTTTCGTTTTTTGGGGTAAAGATTCGTTATTTCTGCAACACTACTGTGGCAGGATATAGTACAAATAAAGAGTGGGGCCGACCTTAGCCTAAATATGGGAACACTGAAGCAGAAGCACATAAACAGCGTGAACTTGGAATGATCACACACTTTCAATCAGTGACTGTAGCCATAACAAAAATGGCTGCTCTTCCGGGAACAGGGCAGTGGCCTGATAGCCCAGGCGCTGGTTTACACTGCCAGATTGCATGCTGGGTAATCACTGCCTCCCTGAACGTGATGAAAGGTCAATTAACAAGCTGGCAGTGGACATTGAGCGAATACTCACAACCGAGGTCCCTCTCTCATCAATGTCTCATTTGGTGTGGCCACCCCCCTTTTCTGTTTCCTTGGAAACACCCCGATTGCCTGAGAAGCCAAGCCACCCAGAAGACAATGGAAGGAGCAGGAAATGTTGAACGTTACCTTAAACTAAAGGCAAATAAAATCATACCGTTCACCCAGTTTCGATGCATTATGTGTATCTAATGATCTGGGTCCAAGTTGTCTGAAGTGCATGTCCAAGTTTGTTTTACCAAGCTAAGAAACTGTTCACGGGTTAAATCATTGTTTTGTGTTAATTGTGGATTGCTGTCCAAAACAACTGTACCAGCATTTGTGAAGTGTGTATGTGTGCGTGAATGGGAAACAATAACCTTGAGATGAAGAATAGATGGATAGGTTACAGGGTATCTGCGAGAGCTGGACTGTGAGGACAGTCTAAACTCCCACCATCCAACAGACATCCAACAGAAACCTGCTTATTTGACCTTCATGTTAGCATAGCCAAACGGTTGCCTCCTGACTTTGACCGCCGAAGAAAACATTCCTGGTGCTCGTATGACTTGTGTATTGAGTCATGACTTACAACTTGGTGCTAAATATCATTTCCTCTGCTGAAAGACTGCAGACCGCCTTCCAGACCCTGCCTCTCCTTCCGGGTATTGAGCTGCAGCCTGTTGTTGTAACCTGAAACAATAGCCTGGCACTGGAGCAGTGTCGAGGAGGTTGCGCGAAAGATGTCTCTTACAGGCCTTCAAACCCTAACCCTAAACCTTCCAAGGGCCACAGAGCCAGTGAGTGGAACAGGTCAAAAACATCGACATTATTTTGAGTTACAATTTCCTGAGAGGCACCATGATCACCCTGTTTACTCTGTATTCCTGCAACGTAAAGGCCTATGATGACTATAATGATTGGTGTTATCTGGAGGCCGTGTGTGAGATATGTTTGACTTCTTTGTGATTTAATGAAAGGTTAAGACTTTTAAAGAGTATACTGTATGAAAAATATGTGGGGTGATTCAAAGATGTGCTCAAGTATTGTCTCTGATAACAAAGCGGCCCAGCTGAGACTACAGTACATCTAAATGTCATCCACGTCTGTACACGCATTGTGTCAGTCAGAGCATGTTGCAGATCCTAGTCAGAGCACGGTTCGCGTACAGTATCATGCAGATCAAAGTTGACCACCCAAATCAGGTGTTTACTTACCTGCTATCATAAAATGTGTTCTTTCATCCATCCAACAAATGGCTTTAGTTTAACAAGCCAAGGATTGAAAGCCGACTGTCTCAAGGTGATCCTTTACTAATCACAATTAGCTACTAGTAGCCAAATAAAACACAGCAGTGATGACTGTGAGGAAAGGCACCTGGAGCTGTGCACATTCTCTAGACTCTGACACAAGGGAAATGCAGGCACAATGCACTAGTTGAACTGTTGGGCTGTTTATGGTGAGCCATGAATTCGTGGGTAGCCGACACAGGGCAGTAATTACCTGGCTCAACAACAATATACACTGGCAACAGTTCACACCATTTGAAAACGTCTTAATATTTACTCAAATTTCCATCGTTTCGTTCTTAAATGCTCTCCGCTCCTTCCAGCAGAACCCTTGTTATTCCTCCACTACTGCTATTCCCTCCACCTTAAAAAGCTACCCTTGTGTAACCTTCACCTCTGACCCTCCTCCCGCAAATTCTCTCCATGCTCAGGTACCCCCCGGGGAACCGTCGGCGCCTTAATTGCTTGTCCTCGTCCACGTTCTGATGCTCACGGCATGGCAGTTGGCGAGTCGTATAAAAAAATGTGTGGTCCTGAGGGTCTGGAGCTTGGCTGGGGACCAGTGCCAGAGAGTACTGGGGAGGCTTTGTGGCCGCTCGGTGTGTGTCTTGGCCCGGGACGGCGCTCGCGAGGGGCAGACGGCTGGATCAGGAGCTCGTCTCGGTCTGACCGTTGTCTGACTGCTGGCCGGTCACGTCGTTAAGAAGGCTGCGGAAGGCTGCGGAATCCCGCGGCGCTGAAGGGCAGAGCCGTTCAAGAATGAGAATACTGTTTCAACACTTCTGTGTGTCAACCGAACGTCACTCCAGGTTGCGAACCAGCGTGTTGAGGTGACGCAACACCAGACCAGAAACACATGTTTAACCATGAGCTCAAAATACGTCTGAAGGTCACTATTTTAACCACTTAAAGGATCTCGAGAGCCTCTCTCTTGTCCATGCAAGTGCCCACCACAGCATACTGCAGTAACACTGTGAGGGTCAAATTCCAGCTAAGCTCAGGCAAATAAAAACACAGTTACCCACCACTGTATGAGACCCAGGGAGAGCGCAATAAAGCAATCTTACAACCCCACAGTCTCAACCCCCCCGCCCCCGCCCCCCCGGCCCAGCACAGCGCTTGGATGTCAGGGCTGACCGTGGCGCTCCAAGCCTCAGACCACATACTCTTCTGGGCTCCGAGGAAGCAGGAGCAAGGGGCTGTGTTCCGTCCCTGGAGCACCCTTAGCTGAGACTCTGGGTGCTGCGGCACGGCCAAGCCCGAGGTCTGGAGGGGAGCCACCTCCTCTTGTCCCTGGATTCGACCCTCACAGCCGAGCCAAGGCCTCGTCTCCACATCCAGCCTCATCTCCATGGGCCCTGGAGTCGCCCTTCACAGCCAAGGAAAAACACCCATAAATGTAAAAGAAGACCGGCGATTATGGCATTTACATCCCCCTTCACACGGTGCATATACTATACATACAGTCCTGTATGAATAGACCTAGACATCGCTGCCTCGACACAAAAATACTGTTTCCATGCAGCTTCCTCAAACTCCCGCCGAACAAAACTGTTTTCTTTCTGTTTTTCCACGCTCAGTAGAAGGTCAGTTCCAGTTTGGAAAAGATGTGGCCCTCCTTTGTCAGGCACAGCATCTAAATCCTTGCCAACTTGCCATGGGCTAAGAGGGCAATGTAAAGATTTATGCCTGTTTTAAGTGATTTAAAAGTCCTTTAAAATGTTTAACAGGTCTGCTTATGCTACGGGGTATCCATAAACGTACAGTATGGGAGGAGACCCGTATGGTGTAATGGCTGTGCTAGCGGCTACTCCACCAGGACACGCACCATTTATTTGTACTTTAGGTGTGCAATTATATAAAAGTAGATGCCTGTGAGGTCATATCAAATTGAATGATTTAGGATAAGCTGATTCACAAATTGCAGATATGGGAATTGCCCTTGTCTGGGTTTTCAAGGTAAGGCTGTGAGTGAGGCATTTTCTTGGCCCCTGTTGAAGGAATGAATGAAGGAAGTCTTGGTGCTGTTAAAGTGATGCTGATGGCGTCTTTCAAGAAGTCTGTGAAGTCTTCTCCTCTAAAGCCTGCTAGCTCACACCCAAATAAACACATTCGCTGTTGTTTTAATGATATTTTTAGACACTGGACTGCGATTTATGTATGTGTCATTTATTTTAGTGTCTTGTACTGAAAGGTGGAATTAATTGAGATTGAAATTCACTTACTTTTAATAACTCACTGTAATAACTTGGTGTGTCGGTACAAATGACACACACAGACCCATGGAAAAGAAGTAAGAAAGCAGATTACATTCATGCATTTTAGCTGACGCTTTTATCCAAAGCGACTTCCAAGAGATTAGATGAAGAAATTAGGTAGAAATGACAAAGATGCACAGATTTAAGAGGCCCTGACACTGTATGCTTTCCTAATAGATGTGTAGAAAGCTTCAAGCCATTTTCAGATCTTGTTCTCATTATGGGATGGAAACAAAAACACTTCATGGTAGGCCACGTAACGATATAATTCATTCAACAATATACTTTTAAATTATGTTCAAGGCCAAATAAACGTCAATATTTTACATAGGCTTACAGAGAATACTTGTTTTTACTTTGTATTTACCGAAAAACAAAAGTCCTGAATGTTTAGTGACCCAGATGCAAGGAAGAGCCCAATCATTTACATTTCTGTGGTGTCCCACCAGCGTGGAAATTTTGGGAAACAGGACCAAAAATGTAGACTGTCAACTGTGCTAAAACTACAAATTGGTCAACCTCAGGGATGCTACAGTATGACTAGATTCAACAAATGAGAGACATATTGGAGACTTACCGTTTGAATGTTGACACACACCAGTGTACACTTGTGACTGGTGCAGCCTATCACATTTCAACTAAATCTGTCTGGGGAGACTGGTCATAATCGTGAGGATGGCTGTTGATAGCTCAAGGGTACTCATTCCTAGGCCCTTTGCCAACATTGCACTCCTTCACCACTAGATGGCAGCAGTGTACACCAATCTAATCCAGTTTAACCCCCATTTGAAAAACTGAAAATAGATTTCACCGAGAGCGAGAAAAAGACAAGAATTCGAAATTGGAGTTTAGTGATCATTTTGTTGAGAAGAAAAGAAAGCAGACATTTTAATGAATCCTAAATAAACACGTCCGATTTGATACCTGTGTAAACTTCTTCTGGACGTCAACATTTCACTCTGTTCTCTGCATGTTGGGTACACTTCCTCTACAGGACAAAGGAGAACTCCAGGAATCCAGCCAGAGGAAGGAAAGAACTGAAAAAAAAAAAAAAACTCAGGAACATGCCTCTACTTCTATCTTCTACACATTGAAGTGATGTTTTGTGTGGAAACACCCAGGATTGATAAGGCTGGACGTCACGTCTGGCTTCCATCACGCTGGGTGCCTCCTCAATGTTCCTGCCTGGCAGAGGCCCCGGAGGCTAGGAGCTACGACTCTACTTCATCCACACTCCCTGTTGAAACAGTGCCATTGGAATTTGAGGTCATTTTCCAAAACTATGGACAAGAAATATGGCAAAGACTTTCGAGGGGGAGACTGGAGTAGAATAAATCTAGCGGGGATCTAGCTAACACTCATGGATGGTCAGGGGAAGCGGAGAAGCAGAGAGAAAATGATCTTGGCTGAGACAGAAACACGAAACACAGCAAAAACAAGATGAAGTTTTAGAGCTTTTTCCTTCACGGAGCAGCGAAGGAATCACACCTATTTGTTTACCTCAGGGGGAGGTCCCGGGGATTTATATCCACAAACTCAGCTGACTCCCCTGAGGCACAATTCATCTCGACCACTTTTTATAGCTTTCAATAAAACACGCTTTAAAAGATGTTCTTTTCCTTTGTCTGCGACTCAGATTGGATCGCCAGAACCCAGGCCTTGGCTGCCTTTTATATTTCCATTTCAAATAAGATCTTAGACGTTGTTGTTGATGTTCAAGGCCCCTCCATTACTCCCTAACTCCCTGTACAACAGCATGTGGATGTTGCCTCAAAACACCCGTAGGTCTCTAAAGACATAAACAGTACATACAGTAGCTTATCTAACTCCCATGGTTCGCTGAGCTGTCTGAGGTACGAACAGCACCCTGGCTGACGTTCTGTTTCCAACTGCCACTCTAGTCGGTTGTCACGGAGATGAAAACTCTATCACGCTGAAGTGCAACCCTAAGAAAGTCTTCCTCCTGTAGCCTGTCCTTTCGGAGGACAGGTAAGCTGAGAAGGCCCAGTTCCCACGAGGTCTGGACGTTTTTCATGCCGTAGTTGACCTTCGACCCCCGGGGGAACAGGTCAACACCCTCAGCTCACGCAAAACATTTGAAGCCAGCGCCACAGGGAGCGGAGACTGGATCAACTGTTGAGCAGCTCATCCATCAGACACTGCTTTGATTCAGGATCCGAATACAGACCTGACCTCTTTTAGCACATTTAATTGCACACTACTAAATCACAATCACGTTTAGAGTGGCAGTGTGTGTTTCTCGTTGGTGGAATGAGAGTTGTGCCATAGTACCGCGTGTGTGTGTCGCTCTGACGAGTGCTGGCGCTCACAAGCACACACTGCTTCATTGGGATTGTCCATGTGGCAATATTTAATAGCTGTTTGAGTGTTTATGTCACTTTTTTCTAAATGTGTGTTCTCAAATAAAACTGAGAAAGAACAAGTGGTTGCCCACCCGTGATCTTGAAGCAACCTCTCTACCAAGCAGTGTGGTCGGCCTGAGCTTCTCAACAGGAATGCCAGCAACACCTGTTGAAGCCATTTCAGATCAATTACCGGAATGATACATGGCACAAAAGCAGTGTTTCATGGGTGTTTCTGTCCTCGCACCTGTCCAGTCATCCCTGGAGTTAGCACCTTCAGCTGTCTGGGCCAGCAGTGTCAACTTCAAGGCTTTTACACACTTTAACTATTGTCAAAATATCCAGCAGATAGAGGACTGAGGATCGGGTATCATGACAAGGTCAGCTCTTTAAAGCTGACGTTTCACATGATTTGTTCCTAAACTCCATTAAAATGAACTTTCTACAAAATATGCTACACAGATACGCATTATAGGGATCAAACCCGACTGTCAGTCAAACTGCAGGCCTTTGTAGGACATTGTTTCTTCTCTATTTTTTGCTCCTCGGTTGTTTTTAGTTTACAGTAAATAGTCCATGGCCGTGTCATTGATAATGCAAACGTCACCAGGGAGATGTCTGTTTGATGACGTCCCAACGGCTGTCCATGTTGTCTTCCGCACACAGTTCCAGAGTGGCTTCTTCCCCTTTATCTCAGCGCTCACACAGAGCAACGAGGAGCCGCACGGCATTGTGGGTATTACAGAATTTATTCCTGTTTTCGGGTGTCTGTGCCGTCGCGAGCAGATTACAGGGGGTTTGTCTAAAGTAGCTAAAATGCTTCTGTTGCTCTTAAGTATTCTTTTTGTTGTTTGTTGTTGGTGGTGGAGATCCGGTTATTTTGCGATATGGCTGGTAGATACAGACCGTTCCTTGGCTGTGTCCAAAATACTGTTCGAA
Organism: Hypomesus transpacificus; assembly: GCF_021917145.1. NCBI lineage: Eukaryota > Metazoa > Chordata > Actinopteri > Osmeriformes > Osmeridae > Hypomesus > Hypomesus transpacificus. Next base: position 2,614,418 of record NC_061060.1, read on the forward strand.
GTATACACTTCTGATCCATGATATCCTGTACTTTCAATATTCTGTACCATTTCAACATCGCTTTGGATGAAAGTAAGCATCCGCTAAATGAATACAATTTAAATGTTAAAATGTGATGAGGCGGTAGAGTGTGTTTCTCCATTTGGTTTTCCTGTGAGTTTGTCCTTGTCCAGTTGTATGGGCGTATACAAGCCCTCTGTGACATTGCTTGTAAAAAGGGCTGTACAAAAACATTTGATTTGATTGGTTGTCAGAGGAGCCGTGTGTTGGTCTGGGGAGACTCTCTCACTCCTCAGCCTCAGAGACTGTCGTTCACGTGAGACACGACCTCTCAGAGATCAGGGAACAGCAGGAAACTCTGTTTAGATTTGTGAATGAGGTAGGCCTACTACCTTGAAAGGATGTGGTGTAGTTCAAACCACAGTAATGAGGCTGCGTTGGTGAACTGAAGAACAGAGAGAGAGAAAGTGAGAGAGTAAGAAGTGAGAAGGAAGGAGATTCATCATAATTACACAGACTAAGTTTCCATGTTGGTTTGGGGTTACAATAATGACTTGTAAAAATAAATGTGGTTCCTTCATTTGCTAATTTCTACTCACTTTCTGGTTTGAATCTTTCAAACCCAACCAGACCTTCTCTATAAAACCTTAGATTGACCAGGCACATATTACAAGGTAAGGTATTGTATGAACATTAAAATGGTTGAATCGCAAAGTGAAGGGTGAAATCTACATGGAAAACTAGCATGATGAGGTTTAGGTTTGAGGTTGAAGTACAAAACCTAGTGAACAGTAGATGTGTCTCTTAGGTGATCATTAGTGGAATTCATAATGAACTAACCCTTGGGGTTATCTGATCGAAGTTACAGCAACTGTTTATCCAAAACAGCTGCACGTCGCAAGACAGTTTTTAAATAACTCTTTCTTTCCCACTTAGTGTTTCCCTCTCTCAAAGGGATGCTGCTCAGCTTCCAGGTCAAGATGGAGGGACAAAACTCAACAAAACTCTGATATCTCAGTCTGTGTCTGCAGTGGTGATTGGCTGGATCTGAGGTATGTGTCTGCAGTGGTGATTGGCTGGATCTGACGTCTAGTACTAATAAATCCCTCCACTTGTTGTTGTTTTCGGTTCCAAGAGGTACAGGTTTTCTCCCAGGCAAATCACAGCTAGTCAGGAATCGGACGTTGCGGCATGTGTTGAACTACAGTCTTTCTGAGATGGGCTCATGGGTAATGTGGCTGTGTCGTGCAGCCCTGACTGGGTTGCAGTGTATGTTATGGTGGCTTTGGAGGAAGAAATGTGTGATGTCTTCTAGTGAGCCACTACATGCTAATCTTGTTGCACCAATTGCTGGCCAAATCTCACATGGAAGGAACCAGTGGTTGAGATTGACATTTTTTTCGTGGGCCTGTCAAGAGGTTTTGAAACCAAGAAAGGGGGGTTAACCCTAACCCTGACTCTAACCCCGGGCTAACCCTAACCCGGGCTAACCCTAACCCGGGCCAACCCTAACCCGGGCTAACCCTAACCCGGGCTAACCCTAACCCACTGGTCTGACACTCCAGTGTGCTGCTTAACGTTTCTGAAGTTGTCAGCAACTTATGTTTACGCTTTTATCTCTCCTTAAATCTTGATTTACTTCTGTAAATGAAACCATGAGAAGGTCCATCTAAATACCTTGGTAATCTTCAGTGGAGCTTTATTTTACTGCCTGGATAGTAATGACTTCATAAATAAGTACAACCAATAATTTAACTAGTTTGCCAGTCCAGTGCAATCTTGTATTTTAAGTGTTTGAATATTTATCATTTCAAACTTGTCAGATAGCAAGCCCACTTAAAATAACTCTCTAAGGGGCATAATTTATAAGTAAGTACAGTAAAGAAAAGAAAGAAAGAAAAAAGTAAAATGAAGCTTTATCTAATCATACTCTTGGTGAACAGTTAAGATGATGATGAATGTCCACACAAGCTTGTTTCCTCTTCCCCAACTGAACTTTTCCCCCAATCAGCTGTTAAACATGTGGCTAACCATGTTCATCTACTTAGATCTGGACAACCTGTGTTACACACAGGTTGGGCCTAGCTAGCTAGCTACCCTGAAGTAAATTGCTCATACCAGATAAATCTACTTAAGTACTGTAACAAGGCATTTGTACTTCCCATCTCTTCCCATGTCACAACTCCTGCTAGCCATGCTAACATGCTAACACCATTAAAGAGGCTAATAACAGGCAGGTGAGTGCGCTAGCATTCCGAGGTCTTAGAGGGTGCGTGTGTGCATGCGCTCCCTTGCGTGTGTAATCCCTCCATCTGGTGTCCCAGAGTTCCTCTCCTGTTCTTGTCCCCCTCACGTTCTGGTGATCTCATGTTTAACGGATAATGTTTGATGATATCATTTGGTCATAAATTAAGTGAGTGGGAGGCAGGGTGTGTGTGTAAGGGGGGCGGGGGGGTACAGATTATTCAACTGGTCACTTGATTATGTCACAGAGTGCTTGGAATCCAAGTTGTATGTCGGGGTTCCAGTGCCGCTGTTTAATGAAATATGATATATGGCTTACATTCAGGGGAATAAGACCCACCTCTCTCCCTCCACACATATAAGTTACACACACACAAACATACACCCACACACACAAGCATGCACCTGGTTCCTAGCTCACAAACACACACACACACATAGGGGATTATCTTGACCATGAACTTTCCTCTGGAAACCCTACAACGCTGGGAAAGTCGAGGTCAGAGTTCAAAGATGAGGTCAAATCGATGTCACTCTGCCGTCTCTCTGGGTGAACAGTTCTAATGCGCTGCGCCTCTGCCTTTCCTATTTATACATGCGTGAAATCCGCAGATTATTGCTGTTTTGTTACGTGTGACTCAGCATCAGCTTGTCCCAGCGGAGCTTGTCTCAGTGTTTGTGTTCCTCCTCTCTCCCTGTTTATCATTAAAGACGTCCCCCGTCGCGTAGTATACGGAAATCTGCCTCTGAACTGATCCCCCCCCCAGCTCTCACACAAAGACTTCATTCCTTTCATAAATTGGTCTTTATGATTTCAGGGAAAGCACATCTTTCAATTAAACAAACGATGCTAAAGAGACAGCCTTGATTTAGCTGTTGTGCTTCAAACAGGAACTGTTGTCAAGCTGACTTTTATCTGTGGTGGGCTTTGCTCCAGCGACCCTGGGAGAAGGGGATGATGAACTTCGACTCACAAACACATGAAGACTGAACGCGAGGAGAGCAGCGTTGTGACACAAACGCAACATAATCTCTTCATTTAGCAGATGTTTTATCCATAAAGACTCACGGCACAAGGGGGTCTGATTCTGCAGCCTCTCACTCTGCAACCACACGCATCTATACTCACCCCCTAAAAACATGTCAAGATTGAACTTGAGGAATACAACTATTATATGCCCTCCAGCAGGTGAGTAGAATGTTGGCTTTCTTGTTATTATATTATATTTCACATTTGATTAATTTCATCCAGAGAAACAAGTATGGCAAGCAGAAAGTACATCAGAAAATCAAGGATCAGAAGTGTAAAGTTCCAACAGCGTTTTTGGTGGTCATAGTCAAGGAACGGTTTGTATTTTCTGCAACACAAAACCCACAAGCAGAGTTGCAGTGTTTTTAAGTCAGTGTATCGGTGATGCATTGTGGGATTAAGGCTCTTCTGTTCAGCAGATGAGCCAATGGGCCGGCTGGGATGTTAGCAGAGCTCGTGTTCTCACAGCCAACACAGGATATTCCATCCAGACCTCCCTTATGTGTGTAAACTCTACCGTTAACTTTTACGGCTTAATGGAAGCGACCTGATGTTAAGACATGAAACCGCATTGCATGGGAAAGTTTGTAAGGGGAAATCAGTTCCGCTTGCTTATATGACTTCCTGTTGTAAGGGTCCACCTGGGTGTACTCTGCACTGCCAGAGTCAGGAACATATCTTTCCCTGTATACTGTACCTCATTGCCCAATGAAATAAAAGAGGAATGAAAATATGAAGAATAATGACTCTGCAAGAGTCCCTGGTCCCTGATAACCACAAAGCATCTTTGCTAGTCAATACTACCACTCTGCTGGTACACGTGAGCATTCTGCTTGCCCACACTACAGTTCTGCAAGTCCTTTCTGGATTACTTATTGTCTATGCCAGCTCTCGGCGAGTCCAAATAAACTGTTATTTAAATCATTCAAGACTGATAGGTGATAAAACACTCGATTGTATTGACCAAATTATCAAACTTATCAAAGATTTGTATTCATTATTTCAAAAAATATACCGTTGGAAGGAAGAGGGTAGGGCACCAGGCAAGTGAAACATCATGTGGGACCTTTAGGCCTCCTCTTGTGTGGTCGACTGTCCATCTGTGATGGCAGATGATGAACCGGAGTGTCTGAGCTGACGGTTTATCCCCAGAGGAGGGCTCTCCGGCTGGGCTGGAGCACAGCCTCGACTGCCCTCTCCATGGGGCGGGTGGAGTAGACAAGCGTCATTGATTTAACACTACTAACTGTACTGTCCTTTTTACACACCTTCACGTAGCTGCTAGAGTTTTATGATCGCAGTGTGTCTGTGTATATTTCTCCTGGTCTTCGGTTCTTGTCGATTCCACACTCCATACACTCTGCAGTAGAAATAGCTTTTACTAAATGGTCTTACTGGTCTATTTGTATACTGATTGTCTTTAGTAATTGGCTGTACTGATTGGATATTATGTTTGCTAAACGATGTGAGAATGATTACTTGTCAGATTAGATTTAGAATTATGACATTGTTATTTGAATTATGAAACTGCATAAAAATATCTTAATACTGTTGCTCTATTGTATGGTCCAATTGGCAGAAAAACGCATGAAGTAAAGTTTCCAATATCCCCTTCTAAGCATTCCTTGCTAAGTTTTCCAGGATCATTTGGATGAATGTTTTCATCCAATCTAGATACTGTATGCTAACACAGCAAATTTGCCTTAAAGGATGTATTTCATGACAGAACATGCAGTTCTGATCACTAACGCATCAGAGAGGTCCATCGGGTTAACATATTTCCTGTGTATCACGTTTGCTGTTATTCCATATGTAGCAACTGGAATATAAAGTAGGTATCCCGCAATACAATATTTGCACAAAACACCTAACATATGGAACAAATAGTTCGACAGTTGCTTTCAATCACAGAAACGGGGCAAAATAAATACTTTGAAATGAAGTTTAAATTAAGGGAGGGAGGGATTTAAATCTCAAATTGTCATCAATCTTACATATCGAATACTTGAACCATACATCGCTCAGCTTCTCTCGCATCCCTTTTCACGTCTGTTGCCCCAGCGAATGATTAGGAAAAGACAACCGAATGTGTTCGTAAAAACTCACGGAGTGGAAGACTTAGTTTGGACAAAAATGTCTACTTCCATATTGATTTAACATGGTCTGCTGTGTGGACGAAGCTTTCGGTGCGTTCACCATCTCGCCAGTTTACCTGTCCGATAGGCCATCCATGCAGAAGACCCATGACCAGAATATGTGCATGGAGCATAGAACGTACAAAATAAACACCACAGTTCATATCACTTATCAGCTCGTTGGTGGAAGCACATTTTTCACCCGGGGGTTATGACTTATTATAAAGAGAGACAACGCTTCCTTGTTTAACAGGCTTCGTCTGTCAGAAAGAGTGAAAGCTTTATGAACGAAACCATAATATTTTCAGGTTACTTCGCACAAGGGCGGTTTTCACTCCTTTCAACTTGTGTGGCATTGTTGCCTTTTCCCCGTAGCAGAGCCTCCGGTGGGTCTGGGTGAGAGAGTCCCCTCGTCTCAGCGGAGGGCTGCTCTCTCTGGGTCAGGGGAAGGTTGGTCTCCACATCGGCTCGTGTGTGGAGGCCTACGTCTAGTCTGAACATAAACACTGGCCGTCTGTCTCCAAAGAAGTCAAAACTCATTCTTTTTTTTTCCACACAAGCCGTAATCCCCCCGCCCCCCCCCCCCCCCCAAAAAAAAAAGTGTTCATCCCTTGTTAATGTGTCCACGTGTAGTTCCATGCCTACATCTTGTTATTTGTTATAACGGGATAAACGTAAAATCGTACATCAACCCCACATGGTTTTCTGTATAAACAATGTATCTGACCTCTTACCCATGCAGCCCTGCCTTGCTCCTATCTGTCCCTCACACATCAGCACCTGTGCAACTACAGCAGGAACAATACTCACACTGATTTTCCATCACAGCACCGCCTAAACTGGCAGGTGAAATCGAAGTGTCAAATCTACAGCCTTATATTTTATGTTTCGCACCAAAGCCGACACCCTGGACCTTGCCTTGAAATATACGAGTCCAGTCTTCAGAGTTAATGCAAAGACCAGTCTCATTCTGAAGTCGGTTTGGAGATTGCTTTTCCTCATGAGAGGGACCAGTAAAACATTCTGTCCTCCAGCCTCCCAACCTCTTTCAGGATCTAACTCGGCTGCTAAATCCCACTCAGTACCAGTTCACAGTAACCTAATCCTCCATTAAGGATAAATATTTTCCTGGCCTTGCCATTGCAGTTGACTTTGGCCACGTTTAAAACCAGTTGTGTTGTGTTACAAGGTTAAGCGGAGGAAGTGCTTCGGTTTGAGCCTGACACTGAAGGAAGCCATGGAGAGGGGACAGTTAGGTTCTGAAGTGTCGCTGGATGTTTCTAAAGCTATTTTCATGACAGTCTTCAGGGGTAGTTCAAGGAGTGATCTACCATGTGTCTTCTGCGCTGTGATTACTAAGACAGTTGGAGGGGCCTTGGACTTGCATTGTGTGAGGTTTCTACGAGTCTGGACGCACATATGCTTGTTTTCTTCCACACAACCACTAGCTCCAGCTTCCTGTCAAATCATTTGGGAGGTCGAGTTGACGTACGCTGGCTTGGTTTTTCACGTACAACAATTGTCTTAGCACAGTGATGTCCTTATCCACATGCGTTCAAAAAAACATTTCCGAACAAACAGAAAGATGTGTATCCAGGGAAAGCAGCCAATATCCACAAAATGTGTTTTCGGGAAGCATAATTAGGGTATTTCTGTGTTTTTACAGGTAGAGTATAAAACAATGAACACTAGCTTGTTCCCCATAATTTAACAGGCGGGTGGTTCCAGGTGCTGTAATGATTTCTCCCGGTCTGTAGGAAGAGGAGCAGACCATGGAAAAAGATTTAATCTCAAACTCATTTCAAATGCAGATAACCACAGAGACAAATGATTGGCCATCCGCAAAACTAAATCCCTGCAGAGAGTTCTGACGGATAGATCCACCACATGATCTACAAAACGCTTGAGGTCAATTTGCATATTTGACAGCAGGATATTGGAACCGAATGAGGAAATGGACTTCAGAATTTCCATTTCAAACTTGGAGAGTGGATTTCTTTCTTCTTCACATTAAAACTGGCAGGTGTAAATCCATATTGAATGCTTGGAAGGTGATCGAAAAGAGAGAGCTCAAAGTCATCGTCGTTAAGTAGGAGTCCTGAGGTGACTGTGGATATGCAGACTGTCGGGTATCTTTGAGCTGCAGATGGTCAAGGTCTCTTTTGATAGCTGTGCTGTACAAAGCCACTGGAGAACTTTTCCAACTCCTTGCAGAAAAGCCCATGAGTTCAAACTCCCAAGTATTAAAGCCAGAAGAGGATTTTGGCTCCTGGTTTAAAACATGGATGCAACACAGTTAATTTTTAACTCTGGGGAGCACGTGCCGCTGGAATAGAATTTGGTGTCAATCTTGAGATTCTTCCAGCTAATCAAACATCACTCTGTGCATATGTGAAAAACTACTGCCAATCATAAGGTCAGATTAATTCAAGCCAGCATATCCATCAGCATCACTTGATGGATTCATACCAACCTGGAACACATCGGTAGCATGTATTTTAATCTAAACAGTATATTAGATATGCTTACAGTATACATATCAATACGATACAAAATAAACTGGAAAATGTAGACTCCAAAGATCTGCTCAGATACATCTGGGATGGTGGAATGTGATGGTATCACAGCCAAGTAGCTTCAGGTGCCAGACCACTTCCAAAAGGGAGGGAGCCTCTTGCTGATTATCCACACTTCCATGTCATCCAGAACACGGGCAGCATGTCTGCGGAGGTCATTAGATCCCTGTACGCCTCTCAATCCACTTTCCACATCTTCACTATCCAGAGTTGATCCTGAAAGGGTCAAGGTTCAAAGACTCGCCCCCACAAGCCGAGTAGAAAGAATCTGGAAACAATATCAAGTAGCTACAATCCACACAGGCTTTTCTGTTCCTCATCTGGGTGTGACTCAGCCAGCTTGATACCTGTGGTCCAATCAGTGCCCTTCCACACATCTCCCTCACTTCGACAGCCAATCCCAGCAAAGCTCTGCCAAAGGTTCTGCAATGCAGATGACAACAAGGAGGATATGTGTACATTTTTTGCTCCTTTCTGAAAATAAATGTGGTCCTAACAGATGTGTTGTGCGATGAGCTGAGCTGAGAGCATAGCTCCTGGGTGCACTGTTATGGGTGGTTCCTGGTGAAAGCCTGCCAGAGGTATCCTAGCGTTCAGCGAAAACAGACGCAACCCAATGAAAGAGTGGCTAGAAGAAGAAGTTCTGAACAAAACAACAAGAACCAAATGTTTACAGTGTGAGGTACTTTTTATTTCTGGAAAGATCCCACTCGAAAACTTCTCTGTGATCAAGCGATCAGGCACAGTGTGTCATAGAGTCCTAGGGAACAGAGCAGGCCTGTAATAAACATGTACAGTAGGCCTGCAGAGTTGACAGATATGAACTGCAGATCTGAAACATCTGCAAGGCATTTTTTGCGTGCAACGACCTTAACATCCCTGAAGTTGACAAATAACTCGTTTGTAGCCATGACAGAAAACTTACGAACCAGCTCCAAGGTTTGTTTGTTTTTTGTAAATATGACTGAACTTTGCCATTTCTCCACTCTTTAGTCATGTGGTTGCATGCACAACTGAGCTCTTATGGCTTTAAGGGTACTTGGATTCTGTACTTGAATTTTTGAGTTTACATCTGAAGTAATTTATCACAAGCACTGCATTTCACGCAATTCAAACACACAACATGTCTCTTTTGGCAACACAATCTGGCTCTACCAATTAAGTGCCAAAGGACTCATCATAACTTGTTTACTGAAAGTGATTCAGTTCACCACAATAAGCTGGCTAGGTTTATGGAGATTTTCCATGTGTTTGATACATTCTTTTCAACTGAGAGCTCCTATGTTTTACTTTTAAATTACAAAGCAAGAAGAAACTATACCGATGTGGACACATATCTGGGAAATATGTTTCAGTTCAGTTCCCTGAACACCTCGGTCAGTCCAAGAAACCAATCCAAAAGGAACAATATTTAACATGAGAAAGAAATAGATATAAACAAAGCACTACCCATTTTCTCCATGAAAGTTCTTAAGAAAATACATCCTTGAACACTACTTTGAAACAAAACTGGTAAACATCGGTTTTTTGCTCAAATTTGGTTTCAGATGCACAGTATGCCTGATCATTTTAAAAGCATGTTTCTTCCTAATATTTAAATATTAGGAATTTAGATTCTTAATATCGTAAATTATGTCAATCTAATATTTGTTATGGAAGTATGGAATAGGTTGAGTCCTCTTCCATATAGAGTCATTGTGGATGATTGTTAAAGACTGATGACAGATAAAGTTAGGCCTCCACCACACATCTGGGGGAAATTAGCAATGTGATTTTCTGAGCTTATAATCATCAACTATGACCACCATTTAATCCTATCAAGTCTCCAAACCTATCATAATCCTCATTTCATCAGCATGTTCAGCATCCCTTTCCAGTGATCAGTGGCTGAGGATTACAATTTAGACAGAGACATCTTTACCTAATTCAAGAGCTTCACAGTTAATGTCAGTGACCCCATAATATCATACTAGAGATAAGCAGTACGCACAACAAACCAAAGTCCCCTTTACACGTCATCCTGACACAGTCCAGCACGAAGCCGCAAAGTCGCATCACATGTGTCACGTAGCTTTCGTTCCTCAGATCGTCTGTTGAAAATGCTTGATGTCAGAGATCTGGCGTTCCTGCAGAGTGAGTTTTCTCCCGCGGTGAAGGGTGGGTGAGGTCACGCTGGGTGAAGGCTTGGCTCGGTGGAAGAGACGCGTCCTGTACTGATGGGTTCCTGAGTTACGGTGTGTGTACATGTTGCGTAGTTAAAGGAAACAGCTATCATATGTCCTCTCTGGCACGATGACATCAAAGCCTGCACAGACTTACTTGAATCAGGAAGAGTGCCCCCGAGATCACAACATGGTCCTGTGAGCGAATAAAATTAACAAATAAACAAAGCATGATTGGAAACATTTGGCTGACTACTAGGCCCAGAACCAGATGAGGATATTACCTCCGGAAGAAATGTATCTTTTAAATGAAGTACTGTAGCAGGAGAGATTTGGTGCAGGGATTTGTATTAGTATTTGGTATTGATTGTCTGGGTTCATGGAGAGAGGCCAGACTGTATAATACTAAATTAGTATGACCTCATGCTGTTCTGCATGATCATCTGTGTTTCTCTGTTTACGGAACGGCAATGTGAACGAAACGGCAAATTAGGTGACATAGGTATTAAAATCAAAAACTATCAAAAACTTTACAGGAAAAGAGTTAAGGTTAGGTTTTAGGTCAGAGTAGGGTTTCATTGAGCAGACTCTTTACAAAGCGAAATACCGTAAAAACAGTGCACATACTAAGTGCTGTACCCCAGATAATCAAGTCCACAGTTCTAACATTTATTACAGTGGTCAGGGTCAGACAAGACTTAGGGTTCAGTTTGCCAAAGTCACCAGAACTGAGCCGTGGCTATCCTTCTAAATTCCTGCCTGATTCTGTCATGCCTTGAATCCCTGACTGTAGTCCTGGCCAGCCGAACCGCAGCCTGTGGGAAGATCATCAGCTGTGCTCCTCACAAGCCCACATCTCAGCATCTCAAACGGTGCAAGACGCCCCCCCAGGGTTTCTCCTCGTTGCCTCAGAGAACATCTGGAGCAGAGGGGGGCTCCTGGGCCCTGCCCTTGTCTGTCTTCTCCTCTCCCAGCTCTGGCCTGGTCTCTCCTCTTCTCCCAGCTCCTTCCTGGTATCTCCTTTCCTAACTCTGGTCTCTCCTCTGTAAACCCTGGTCTGATCTCTCCTCTTCTGTCCCAGCTCTGGCCTGGTGTCTCCTCTGTGAAGCCTGCCCTGGTTTCTCCTCTCCATGCCCTGCTCTGGTCCTGCTGCTGTAGAGAGCACAGCTCTTGAGAGCTTCTCAAGAGAGAGTCGTCATGTTGGCAAAGCTTGTTTCAATAGCCTGCTTGTCATTACTGTAACTAGCATCTGTTCGGACAAGTTGCTCTCACCATTGCTTTCTCTTAATTGTTTTAGGGGTGCGGAGCAACACGGGGGCTCTGGTCTGTTTTGTGTTTGTGTCTTGAGGGGCATGGTTGTGCTTGAAAACTGTGGCACTGTTGCACGGAAAGAGTTTCCCTCTGTGGTCACATCATGGTACAAAAATGAGAGTGATTCATGGCTATTATACACACACCTCAGCCTGCTGTAACAGTATTCTGCTGGGCTGCAAGCTGGAAAAAAAAGAAGTAAAATTTGTTGTGGATCTGTCGGCACTTTCCTGTCATTCCTCATTCATCCAGATCAGACATTTTGTAGGTATTCAGATGATGACAGATGGCACTGTGTCTATACGTTCAGCTAGGAATGTGCTTCCAGTAACAAGGGCTTATAAATATTCGACAATGTATCCCCTTGGAAGAATCCATCTGTTATATAATATAATATTCTATTACTTCCTATTACATTCCATTTTATTCCATTTTATGTTCTTGCTTGCAGCATTAGGGGTTGTCCTGGTGATCGACAGTGATTACCTTCATCATGCAGGCTAGCTGTAGCTTTCATCCACTGGGTAACTACAGTCTTGGGAGGTCTAACTTCTCCAAAAATCTTCTGGTTTGCTATCTCATAGACTGATATAAGGGTGCTGCATAATGACTTCAATAATTCGATCACAGCCTTCCACTGTGGCATGTGGTAGCCATGGCCCTGCGTTTTCAAATCCCTCTTGCGAGGGATCCATCCAACAGACTAGATCGAATTAAAAATCCCTCTTCAGAAACGTCAGATGCTCAGTCCACGTGTTTGATATAAGAGGTTTGATAAATGATACTTTAATGTGGTGGACCTCTCCTGAAGTCTGAATCTCCCCCGAGGAATTTGTCTCCCTCCCTTCCCTGACTGCGGGTGTTGGGTTTTGTGTCTGTGGGGCAGCCCTGCCTGACTATGGAAACTTCACCTCATGCAAAGATAAGAGGGGAGGGGGTGGCAGCTGGAACAGATTACTCCCTTTACCAGTCATCCCCTTTGGAAAAGAAATAGACTAGGAGAAAGAGAAACAAGAAAATAAGAGAGAACCTTCGGATATCCTCACGTGTTCTTGATTAGAGCAGAAGTCGTTTATGAGAGCTCTGCTTGAAGACAAAGCGGAGTTGAATTGGCTATTACGTGAAATCCTCTACTTCCATAAAGCTTTGACAAACCCTTTTCCTTTTTTTGTCGCTACGCTTATTGCAAAGTGATGAAAGGTCAGAGTTGTATTCACGCATGCCACTGAGGATGTCAACGTGTCATTTCTTTCATCAAAGAACGTTTTATTCCCATGAGGCTGTTGGTTGGCCCCGGCCTTGTGGGTACCCCCAGCAGTATGGGGACGGCAGAATGAGGGGAGAGGTAGCTCAGTCTGGAGGTCAAGAGGACACAGGTTCAAATCATCTGGATGAGGGGATAGGTAGCTCAGTGGTGGAACGGGTGTCTGGAGGTCAAGAGGTCACAGGTTCAAATCATCCAAGCAGCTGCTGAATGAATACATTAAATACGGTAAATCAAATTTCACTGGCTGTTTGTTTTTGTTGGCTATACCGACGAAAACACAGTTCCAGCACTGGTGTCTATGTACATTTCATAAATGGATGTGTTGAATGTTAATGTATACATGTTTATGTAATTGCAGTCACACTAAGGGATCACTGTTCTGTAAACGTAGTTCCTCGGAACTACAACCCAAATCTGAACGGTTTCACCATCTTCCTGAACGTCTTCATTTACATGCAGCAGACCCCAGTGAGGGGACTTGTGACAGAGATCACCAGCGCTAATAATAATTCATTTGAATTCAGCTGGAGCAGCGCTTGTCAGCACTTCTGACAAGGGGCCTCTGGAAAAGTCTATGTTTCCACACTGCCGGCCGTGTGAAGCCCTAATGATACAGGTTCTCCAGATGTACCCACAAAGCACTGGGACAGGAAGAGGAACCGCCATGCTGTGTTGGGGGAGTGTGCGTGGGAGCTGATAGGCTCAAGTGTTGGAACTCTCAGAGGCCGTGTTACCACCCATATCATGCATTTTCTCACTCACATACACACACACATACACACACACACATGTTCAAACACACACACACATCATCCCACACACACACACACACACATCATCCCACACACACAAATACACGCACATGTAATCAGGCACACACAATCACACACAGGAAATGACGATGACGTCATTGACGAGGAAATGACAGAGACTAAATGACGGCTAGAGCATGACATTGCAGAAGGAGTGACTCACACCACGGACAATGAATGACCTGAATAATGGACCAGCTCATGCCCTGCATCGGCAAACCGTCACCGTGCTTAACCCGGTTAGTTAATAACCCAACCGAGCAACATTTCCATCCATTATAAGATGTTCTGTCTCGGCCGTGACAGGTCGAATCCTCCGTCACTGCACCGTCTGTAACGGTCTGCGATTTGTGTTGTGTTGTGTTGACCTCATCCTCTGGCACACTGCCTGTGTTACACAGTGGCCCAGTAAATATAGACCCAATCGTGGGAGTGATAAATTGCCAGGAGTCTACACGTAGATAAATTCAACAGCATCCACATCGTAACCTTCGCAAGGGATTGTTGCTTTTTTCAATTCCGATCCCCTTGCATACAGTGGGATGTTTGCTGCCAAATTTTTTATCATCACATTTTATTCTACGATTAGTGGAGGGCCAACATATCTGGGAGCTTGAACCAAAGTCTAGGTTGAGACTGTACATTTGGGAGGTTACTTTATGACTGTACTGTTAGCATAGCTGAGTTTACTTTCACAACTTCTGTGAAAGTCCTGTATGAGGGTTACAGCCTTGGATATGACTGCCGCCAAACCTTCATAGGCCGAAACCCCGTTTGTCTGAAAACAACGTCAGTGAATCTTACCGTCAAGTACCTCAAAGCAGATCAACATGATCGCTACTAAACCTTCGTCTGAACTTACGAACTTCAGATTGACTACTCCAAACAGTCACGTGTAGGATCTGCTCTCCGTCAGTCTCTGAGTGGAACCGCAAGGACGATGCTTACAGAGATGTGCTTTGTTAAGGAAAAGTGAGAACATGTTCTAGTTCTGGACGCCATATATCTTGCAGTGGGTGGGCTGGTGGCTTTACGCTAAATTACACGCTTTCTACACATCTGTCGCTCAGACATCCCTTTATGAGTTGGTACAACTTATCAGTTAGTTAAAACTTAATTGGAATCAAATCTTGATTCCTCGTGTTTTCTGCTGTTGATTACCAATACATTTATATGGTATCCTGCCACTACTTTGTTTTGTGAACTAAATTCATCAGAGCTTTGCTTAAAAGACAAAAGGGAAAACAAACCTGTTTCTCTCAATGTTGTTACACAACGGGATTATTCTATGTCTCATTCATGACTGTGTCATCCTACAGATGTCTGTTTTGGCAAATGAGATTCTTCCCAAACAAACAGGCAGAGATGGATAGGGTTGTCAGACCAAAGCTTTTCATCTCCAAATCTCCAGATTATTGTCTGTAAAACATTGTTGCCATTATAGCTAAATAACCTGTTTACAGACAACCAAATATCATCTGTTTTAGATACAAGTAAAACACTGTGGGCCTGTCTATCTACATTTCTACACTACCCTTTCATGATGACGTCAGCAGTCATCCTTCTTTAAGATTTCCAACCTATTAATTGAACTTCTTTTCCACTGGTATCCTTCCCAAAATAAAGGAATCTCTGGATGGGGAGAAACATGAATTCCCAGACAGTAAAATATGTACCAAGAAATATTAGATGACTGTCGACTTAGTCCAGTGTTTCAAGAGCATCCAGCCGCCCCTTTGATTCCGTACAGTAGCCAGTATATCACTTGGCTCTGAGCAATGTGTGGAGGGCCTAGGACACTGTCAGGGAATAACACTTCTAAGCCACTGATAGAAAATACCACGTTGGACTGGTAGCCTGCGAGACATTACTTATCACCGCTTTGGTGAAGAACAGACCTTGCCCTTTTATGTGGCTCCTGTGATCACAGCAAAATGCACAAAGCAGTCGTTCTGCCCACAGCAAAGTGTGGTTGCAATGGAATCCCTTTTCACTCCACCCCTCCCCCCCAAACACACACACACAGGCCACCTCAACCTCACGGCCCCACTCTTTGCTGGAGGGTGGGGGCTGTGTTAGTTGCTGGCAGCAGACATGGTATATGCCTTTGTGGGCTGTGAACGTTCGCTGCTGCAATCAGAAGTGTATTGGGCAGGACTGCAGACACCAAGTGGGTCGCTGCCAGTGCTTTGAACTATGAAAATAAATAGTGAATAGGGCTACATTGTGCTAGCCAGTCCTATAGTCATCTGTCTTGGTGTACACACCAGTGGGAGTGTTTGCCTTGGACTATGTCCATGGCATGTGGTAGCTGTAAGGTTTTTCTTGCACTGGATCACACTTTTGAGGGGACGTTTAATAAAACGAGCTGGCCGAGGAGGAATCCAGTCTTACTTCACACGTGTGATAACTTCTTTTTTGGGTCTCTGTTTCGGCAAGGTGCCTCGTCAAGAGGAGATTTGTAAGATTAGGACCAGCCAGGGTCGTGTCCGTTCAGCCGGAGGCACTGGAGGACTGAGAGAGAGAGAGAGAGAGAGAGAGAGAGAGAGAGAGAGAGAGAGAGAGAGAGAGAGCAGAGAGAGAGAGAGAGCAGAGAGAGAGAGAGAGAGAGACAGAGAGAGAGAGAGAGAGAGAGAGAGAGAGAGAGAGAGAGAGAGAGAGAGAGAGAGAGAGAGCAGAGAGAGAGAGAGAGAGAGAGAGAGAGAGAGAGAGAGCTCCGCAGAGTGAGAGGATGTGGGACACGAGGAGGAGGAGGGAAACTCAGCACCTGGGACAGCAGGTCTGCTAGCATGTGTGGATGGAGGGAGGCTGTAGGATGTCCAAATGTCTGTTCCTCCTCAGAGCGCTGAGAAGGTAGTCAACAGCTGCTGGTCTGACTGCACTGTGGTTTCATCACGACGAGGGGAACAGGTTACTACACGTTGGATTCATCGTTTTGCGGTTGAGAATTTAGTAAATGTTTATAACGATTCAGCTTGAGCGTTATGAACTGTGGCTTGGAATTGGTTTTAATCCTGTGCGGCGTTCAGAAAAGTGTACAAGAGTTTCCAAAAGTGTCGTAAAACATGCTTGAGAATCAGGTTGTGTCTGTATCTGCATTCTATGCCTACAGAAGACTTCAGTATCTATCGTGAATCCTTTTAATAGTGTAACAGCCTTAGAAACAAAGTCCATCAGCTTCATTTGAACAGTAATAGGAAACAGATAGGGGTCTAATTCAAGGCAATCATCGAGATCCAAGTGATGTTATTGATAAGATGCGGTTGCTTGCCTTGAGAAATTAGTCTGTTTTGCTTTGGTGTACGAGTCTTGATCCAGGACGAGATTGGTCCAGCTGGCATGTCTTATTCCAGAATATTCTGTTTCTCGTCCCTGGATCCCTCCTGATACCCTCTCAGCCACAAGGCATTTGAAACAGTGATGAAAATGGTACCTTTAATGAAAATGTTTTCAGACAACTTGGATATATAAGTACAAACAGGACTAGTCAATCCATCATTCTGTGAAACAGGTGCTGCAAGACTTTTATCTGCGTATGTTTACATTTGAAGAGGGATCAAATGCGCTGATCCCCCACGGCAGTAAAGACTATTTATGGCAACCTCACCCCATTACACGGACACTCTTATCTCTGACATAGCTGTGTTGTGATCGTACCTTACTGTAGTGAACCCAGATGGGCTCCATCATTTTATAACGTAAACTGTGGATTTGATGGTAAACGAATACTACTGTACTTCTAAATGTACAGATCATTTCTCATTTACAAAGCTTTCCTGACATCCACAGAGAAAAAAAACCCTTCCAACTAAGCAATGCAAGCAGAGGGTGACTCACAGCAAGTGCACATCCACAGAAAGTAGTCCATACATTTCTATTCCCCATCAAATAAAAGGGATTCAAAACAGAAGGTTGTCCCTCAAAAGGAGGAGTCCAATGTTTTTTTCACATGCGTTTTTCTGACTTCATTCTCTCTGATTGGGACCGCAATCAATCAGGCTCACGGCAAATGACCAAACGAGAAACTTGAGTCTGGCGTAACAGCGGTTAAACCAAGGCACTGTCTGTTTAGAACCGAATCAGTAAGCAGCTGTCTGGTGTTGAGTGACTACTTTCTAACAAACCGTGGAGGTTTTTCATGTCTGGTGCCAAATACCAGGCTTATGTGTTTAGATGAACTAGTTGGGCTAACCCAATGCCATGCATGTGTCTTTGATTCGTTTGCACCAGAGGCTTGAATACTGTCATCTTTCTGACATTCCACATGCTTGTCATTAATATGTAGCACATGTTCAGCATTTCAGTCTTTATCCGTCGTCCGTTAGAGTTTTGTACCCCTTCTGCATCCTTTGGAAGGATGGATCTGAGGATGTGCTGAATGATTAAGGGATTTCCAGTGTGCTGGGGAGTACGCAGAGCACCGTAACATCCTCAACATATGAACTAGGATGTTTTCTGTACTAATCGTTTGTCTGCTGGGATTTTCACCAGTCCCCTTCCTTCGTGGCGTTCCAGTCATAGAGAGAACCATGTGGAAGCATTCACCCGTTGTGTCATCGTGTAAGAGGACAATTGGCATTTTTACTTGTCGTTTTTAACCACTTTTATGAGTTATGGACACCACTTCCTGTGTTGCAGAATCCGAACTAGGAGTTTGCTGTATTCTGCAGAGAGATGAGCGATATTAATCCCTCAACTGAAACTTCTTGTACCACAACGAAACGAGGAAGACCTAGTGTGAACACAAACAAAAGTGAGGTATCCAACTTCCTGTTTACTCCAGCTAACCTGGATATGTTGTTAACTGGTCTGGTTAACTGTGGCCAGCAGTGTAACCACTCTCAGTAGTGAATCCAGAGAAAGAGATAAAGCGTTGGACTTTATAGGTATCTTCGTCAAGTTTAATTTGTTGAGGAGTCGAGGTAGCTGAAGTTGGGGTGAGGTGTGAGTCTGGAGGCAGCTACAGTTAGGATGATAAAGGCCTGGCATAGGGATGAGGGCAGTATGGAGGCAGTTGGCACTCGGATGAGATCTGAGTCTGGCTCGATGCAGCCGCTCTGCTCACCTGGCTTCCTCTTGCACCGCTGGCCGGCCCGTCTCCCTGCTAACAGAGGGAGGGGTGAGAGGAGGTCACACAGACCAGAGGAAATGGCTCTCTAGAAACGCATGGAAAATACGGCTGTGCTTTACATCAGCCTGGATGCTAACTACAGGAGAGCACTCGGTGCCAAGGAATGTTTTTTTCTAGTTTTTTCTTCTTCATTCTTTTTTCTTTCTCTTTTTTGATTTTTTAATATTTGAATGAGAAAATAAAGCATGGCTCCTGTTCTGAATGCTGTTATTTAAAGCTCTGTCCTCAGTGTTCTTACAGGCCTCTTGGTCCTACTGTTGCTGCTCACTCAGGGATGCTAGAACAACACTGGGGGACTTACGCACAGCGTCTGCCGCCATGCTTGATCCCTATGCGGCGGCCCTCCAGAGCCCCTCAGTAAATCACAGTCTTGATCAGGTCATCTCGTCGGCTAGGGCGAAATTAGAAGCCAAACATTCTCCACGCGAGAGTGATGGCTTTTCCTTAAATCAAACCGCCGCTGAAACCGCAAACTCATTATTCGCCAAACACAGGTCTGCGTGCGACGCCAACCCGGGACGTACACTCTCTCTCTGTGCCTGTGTGGGCACCCCTTTTCTTCTCAACAAAAATAAAGCCCCTCGTAGCCGCTGTTGAATGGGAGTTGTGTGTGCACGCTCGCCAGGGATTTCCTGAGGTCGGACCGGGCTATATCCCTCCTGGATAACACACTCAGGGTACCCAACAATGGAACATGTGTGAAATCCTAGCCTGGCTAGCTTAGCTTCTGGAAATGGTGTCCAAAAACACATTGTTGTGTGTCAGCAGGGGAGGTAATAAAGAGCGAGTGTGATTACCTTCGTGTGGAGGGAAACACCTGGCGCCACGCTGCCCTCGGTCGGGGAGAGGGCAGCACCGTGCCAGGTGTCGGGCCCGCAGGTAGGCAGGTGGAGGCCTGGCCTGGGGAGTGTGTGTGTGTGTCTGTGTGTGTGTGTGGGGGGGGGGGAGGGGTGGAAGGTGCTGTGTTAATGAGAGACAAGTGCTTTTCCCTGTGTTCCTTTCATCATAAAACAAATCCCTTCTAGTTTCCGTTGTGCCTGAGTACTTGAGCCCTTCGTGCTGGACTTGTGGCGTCACATGGATGGCTCTTTCTACCTCTTTGTGAAATCAACGTTTTGGGCTAAAGGGTCGGGATGTATCCCTGCTGCTGTCGACAGTTCATGCATCTGATGACAGCAGAGTTAGTCCTATTAGTGTGCAAGAGTCTTCTGTATGATATGACGAGGTGTCCAGACCACTGTGGAGACCTGCTCAGTTGAATCAACGTCTAGCCTACAGTATGTGTTTCTCCAGAGTTTTCTTCTCAATCCAATATTACTTCATACCATTTAAACATTAAAGTAAAATCATAATAGTATAAAGATAGCAATGGACATTGCAATTAGATTAAACTTTATTTTTAATTGCGCACCGTACTAGTGCAGAGCCATTGAACTGCAGTGAACATCTAACCAGAAGTGAACATTCTAACAGCTTTGTGACAAAAGGTTAGATAATTGTAGGATATTTTAGGATAATGCCAATGCTAAATATTTCCATTTCTCTCAAAGACTACATCAACTACAGACCATTAGCATTGACCATTGAGGAAATCTCCAAATTTGCACTCGGTGAAGGATTTGCTGCTGTCGACCCTCATGTGAAGACCCGTCTCCCCCCCAGGCCCTCCATGGCTCCCCGCTCTGGTGGCTTACACCATGAACCTTCTAGACCAAATCAATCCGCTATTTCGAGCTGTTCCCTAAAATCTCAGATATTTAGAGGAACCACAAGCAAACACGGGACGTGTGATTTAAGCTGGCGTGGCCAGCGGTCATCGCAGCGCCTCTACGCACGCGAGTGTGATTCTTTTCGTTCGCCTCGTCCCCACAGTGATATAAAACAAGACCGCTGACATGTTAACGGTGCGTGTCTCGGTGTGCAGAGCCGACTGAGCGTGGATAGAAGACTACTGTGTTCTGTCATGGTGAAACACAGGGGGACACTCCACAGACCGGGTGTTGCTGGGGAAGATCAGAACTAGATTTCCTCTGTGCGATCTCAGTGGAGCGCGGCCTAATGGAGAGGCCGCCGTTACTCCAGTTATTAATCTTTGCTTTGAAGTAAAACACCGTCACGTTGGAACTGTGCTTGCTTTTGTATGCCACATGATATTTCAGCATTAGACTGTGTATATAAAACGGGGTGGGAGTGACGCGCAGTAGAACTTCCACAGCTTTGCTGTGTTTGAATTAGACGAGTTCAGAAAACCGCTGTAAAGAAAATGGCTTTAACAACATTGTTCTTATCCTGGGTATTGCAATGTAATTAAATAAGCGACATCCAAACAGAGAAATAGAGAATAACAAGCTTGATCATGTAATGATTGTATAAAAACAAACTTGATCAGGTAACGAATGCGTAATAACAAGCTTCATCATGCAAGGATTGAATAATAAACTTGATCAGGTAACGAATGTGCAATAACAAACTTGATCAGGTAACGAATGTGCAATAACAAACTTGATCAGGTAACGAATGTGTAATAACAAACTTGATCAGGTAACGAATGGGTAACAACAAGCTTGATCAGGTTATGAATGGCCCTTAATTGGGCCTAGGAACCTCTGCTGTATATCTCCTCATGTGACGGACGTGCATGCCAGAGCCAGCTGGGACAGTGTCGGGACACCTGTGTGGATTAAGTCCCAGCAGCATCCGGTTATCCGGCGGAGAGCTCTCCCAGCAGCGTGGAGACTAGACTGATGAATGAGCCCTGCTTTCCTGGGCCCAGAGCAGGGCTTCAACACAGCACAGAGAGCTGATTCTCTGATTTCACACTGTCAGTTGCTTGTATAAACTGCTTAGTGTGGAGTGGGTCTGCGTGCCTTAGTGGGGGATAGGAGAGAGGGAGAGGAGAGAGGGAGGAGAGAGAGGGAGAGGAGAGAGGGAGAGGAGAGAGGGAGTGGAGAGAGGGAGAGGAGAGAGGGAGAGGAGAGAGGGAGAGAGAGAGAGAGAGAGAGAGAGGAGAGAGGGTGAGGAGAGGGAAAGGAGAGAGGGATAGGAGAGAGGGAGTGGAGAGAGGGAGAGGAGAGGAGAGAGGGAGAGGAGAGAGGGAGAGGAAAGAGGAATAGGATAGAGGGAGTGGAGAGAGGAGAGAGGGAGGAGAGAGGGAGAGGAGAGAGGGAGAGGAGAGAGGGAGAGGAGAGAGGGAGAGGAGAGAGGAGAGAGGAAGGAGAGAGGGAGAGGAGAGAGGGAGGAGAGAGGGAGAGGAGAGAGGGATAGGAGAGAGGAAGTGGAGAGAGGGAGAGGAGAGAGGAAGGAGAGAGGGAGAGGAGAGGAGAGAGGGAGAGGAGAGAGGAAGGAGAGAGGGAGAGGAGAGAGAAAGAGGAGAGAGGGAGTGGAGAGAGGGAGAGGGAGAGAGAGAGAGAGAGGAGATAAGGAGAGAAGAGAGGGAGGAGAGAGGGAGAGAGAGGGAGAGGAGAGGGAGAGGAGAGAGGGAGAGGAGAGAGGAAGGTGAGAGGGAGAGGAGAGAGGGAGGGGAGAGGAAGAGGAGAGAGGGAGGAGAGAGGGAGAGGAAAAAGGGATAGCAGAGAAGGGGGTGGCTCAATGGTAGGGCATTTGACTGTAGTCCAAGAGTTTGACGGTTTAAATCCCCCTGTGCGGCTCATTGCATTAAAGAGTTTCCTAAATAAATTCATTTGTATTATTACGTATATATGGGACATGACTGGATTCATATGACACACAAGATAACCTTGTTTGGCAGGCAACCTTGTTTGTTTTTGAAAGACTTACAAAACATTTCAAAAGCCTGTTTAGTGACACTACATACAGTATATTTACCTTCATGGAACACGTTTCCAAAATTCAAAAGCATTTGATACAAGCGTTTTGGTTTGAGACCATGTTGCTCATCTCCACCAACACGCTGCAATCCAAAATGGCTGCTCCGAAAAGACACGAGGCCCAGTCAACCTCCAAAGAAGACAGTAAGCACAGGCCTGCGTGACTCCTATCATCTTCCTCAGTCCCCAGTGGGAGACTACTGTCCATGTGAGACTACTGCATGAAGACATGTGAGACAGGGGGCAGTGAGTCCGCAACAGGACCAGCCGTGTTCAAGCAACTGCTTCATGTGCATGGCAAGATTAAGATGTCATTCGATTCTTCGAAGAGAAGAAAATATACAATCATGAGAAAGTACACTGCATTGAGAAAGAGCCCCGCGGGAACATCGTTGAGTAACGTTTTAATTTCATATAAAATGTGTAAAGACACGGAAAAATAGGCCCTGAAGGGTTTGGAGCTGTCGACTCGGTTTCTGCAGTTTAGTTCAACTACATCTGTTTTGTGTGCGACTGAGGATTGTAGCGAAGCATTTCCTATGATGCTTGGTAAACGCCTGACAATGTGTATTTGTGTTACAATGTGTAATTGTTTACAGGGAGAGCATACAATAAGGTCAGCCTTAAGTTATGGCTACAGCTAAACTGAGAGAAAAACAAGCAAGATACTCATCTGGCATGTTAGCAATCATATTGTAGTACTCCTGTAAAATATGCTCTGACTAAGATTTGGCCGGCTTCAACCGAGCACTTCTGATGCATGAGCATCGTCTGTACGTTCTACGCACACTGAATGAATGAAATGTCAAATGTCACTTGCAACCTGCTAATGGCGAGAATTTGAACGTTGCTTTGTCTTCTGTTGTAAAAACAGGAATATACACCGGAACTGATCCAGTAACCTTCTGGATCGGGTCCTCCTCTGGTGTTATGGTTTGGGATTTTGAAGGTGTCAAACCAAACCACAAAGCGCGTGTGCATGAACGATTCAGACTTTAGACATAAGCCTCCTCCTCTGTCACTCTCACGAGCAATTACGAGAAAGAAAGAGCTTTCAGAATACAGTTCATAGAGCCAGTGGTCCAGATTTGTACTTTTGCCCAAGTTGACATGTCCGTTGGAGTTAGATGTGAGGGCCCAGATGAGAGGCTGGCCTGGCGGGGGGCTTCTGTCACAACAGGCCACAGCCTTTGAGCGGATTGGAAACAGTTCAGATGGCACGAGGGGGAAGGAAGTGGGTTTGTACCAGCGATGCTTTTTCACATAATCCCTTTGTCGGTACTGAAGATAAATCCCCTCTCATCAAGGTGACATCATACTTATTCCGGTGTGGACAAACTGGACGTCCTTGCCTGGTCAAGCCAGAATGAAGATCAAAGGTTATGAGATTATGAGTTATATTGGCCACTGATTAGGAACCATATTGTAGTAGATTATTTTGTATTTTCCACTAACAGTTTAGAGAACATAACATCTGTCTATCTAGCTATGTATCTGTCCGTCTGTCTGTCTGTCTGTCTGTCTGTCTAGTTATCTATCTGCGTTGCCAAAACAGGATTTAATATTATTTTCTAGCTCCATGTTCACCTTGTTTTAATTCTGAATACCTTTAAACCATCTATCTCTTTAACGGAACTCTTTGTACCCCGTCCAATGCACCTTGAAACACTGATACCATCTACGTTGGATATCATAAACGATCCCTTACTCTCAGCCGATGACAGGATCGACTTCCTATTTTACGGTCATCCCTACTTTGTTTTGAGGTTAAGCAGCCAAACTAGCTCATTATTCCATCATTCAAACCGTCTGAGACGGTCTGTTCATCAACGCTGGATTCCACCTGTCATCGTTAACATCCTACAGATGACGACCAAGGGAACTGTTTTTGTTCTCACATGAACAGGTGGCAGCAGAGCGGAGTTGGCAGGTTGCGTTAACAGGCTGGAAGGGGTTAGGGAGGGCCGGGCTGGTGTCGTTACCGTGGGTAATCACTGCCGGAGCACCCGATGACGTATCCGAGGCAACGACTCAATTTCTCCAGGAACGCGGAAATGAACAAACGTGTGCTTTAATTGAATCCTTATTTTCACGGACTTCAAAGGAGCCAGTGTTGTAATCAGATTTGGTTCAGGGTGATTTTAATTGTGTCAGATAAATGAAGAAAATGCTAAATATGCTCCTGAAGGAGTAGAGATATTCATCTCAGCAGCTACAGAACTGGAATATAATGACTTTATGGTAATGACCCTGGAGAAGGGCCTTATGACTTAGACACTCAGGGTTTAGGGAAATTAAGTTTTACACTCAGAACAGGTAATTGCCTCTCGGTTTTATATTGAATTATGTTTTATTTATGTTTAAAAGCTCAACTTTGGAAACAAAACATGTCTTTTTGCAACACAGAAAAGAGGCACACATCAGAATAACTGACTACTTGACTTTGGTCTCAGCTTTCATGCACGATCGTAAACGAGATACAGTCAGTTTGGCTCTTTGCAATGATTTCGCTCACCCTTGCACTTCTCTAAAGGGAAACCCTTTCATCATAGTTTTTTTTTAAATATATTTGTTTGTCCAGCTTGCTATCACATTTCAACCTATTTGATTGTTTTCAGTGGAACCTCATGGCGAGAATAACCCTACCATCAAAGACCAGTTGCAGTATCATTTACTGCATGGAAAACCACTGGAGACCTAACCCAGATCAATGAATATTTAAGCTATTATCAAAGTCCTTCTGCGTTCTACTTTAAAAATTGGATGTTGTCAAACTCGAAGTGTAATTCAGAGGAACGGAAGGTTCAAGGGGCGTTTAATAATTAGGAAGCAAGAAATATTATCTGTGAAGCTTTCAGAGACATCAAAGAGACAATATCAATGTTTGTGGATATGAAAAACAGCACATTCCGAGGAAATGTAGTGCATTTCTGTAAACAGAAATGTGTAATAGTTGCTTTGAGTATAATGCACTGTGGCTGCTTATTAATCCTGTCAGTTTGTCAAATCCTATCAAACTTCATTAATTTGAAACTCTTTTTATAAACGCACGACACAAAGGGCTTCACAGATGCCCACACATCAGCAATTAAAACACCCTCAGATAACGTAAAACGAGGAAAAACTCCAAAGTTGTCAACGGCAAACAGTAGTACGTCTAGACTGCCTGTCTCCACTGCTTAAACTTCTGTGTGTGAAAACTCCAGCAGATTTACAGTGTATGATTGATCACCGTAACAGCATTTGAAACAGCTCAATTTCAATTATTCTTTGTTTATGTCACACAACCTGGCCCTAACCCTAACCCCTGCCTTGGCGGCCCTTACGGTATGACTGGTATGACAAGCTTGTCCGGAGAATAAGCACCACGCTTGTTGTGTGTGTGTCTGTGGGGACAGAAGCATAACAATCCGTTTTTCCAGCCCATTGTAGCATATATTCAGGAGTCAGATGGCTGAGCGGTGAGGGAGTCGGGCTAGTAATCAGAAGGTTGCCGGATCGATTCCCAGCCATGCCAAATGATGTTGTGTCCTTGGGCAAGACACTTTACCCTACTTGCCTCGGGGGGAATGTCCCTGTACTTACTGTAAGTCGCTCTGGATAAGAGTGTCTGCTAAATGACTACATGTATTCTTGTTTTGGCTTTGCAAACACAGACAGTTGAGGCCTTTTTTTTCTTCACCCAAGTCATGTCGAGTAACAGCAGGCTCCATTAAGTGTTGTTCTAGTATACACAAGGTGACCATAAGTATTCACACTCACTCATGCTGTCTCTAATCCCAAGGTCAGTTAATGTTGACCTACACTGCCACAGTACAACAACAGTACACGGCCATCTTTGTCATCACTAGCCTTGACCCTACAGTACAACCATGCATTCTGGGGATGGGTACAGCTCAGTGATAGAACATGTGACTGCAGACCAAGAGGACCCATGTTGAAAAACTCCCTTTCATATAATTTTGTATCAAAGCATCTGCTTTTGAGTAGATTTATTTATAAAATTACTTTATCATGGCTGATTGTTCTCTTCTTATGACATTGCTTGGTAGTTGTGAACCTGTGGTCACTTTGCCGGATAGCTGAGATGTGGTTACTTTGCACTGTGTGTGGTCAGTTCAGACAGTTCTTTGACTCTGTAACAATGCACCTCAGATTGTGAATTAGATTAATTGTGTTAGAATTCTGCTGTACATTCTAAGTGCACCATTTGTCGCTTTGAATAACGGGGTATGCTAAATGAATTTAACGTCAAATGTAATATTTACATTTAGTCATTTAGCAGACGCTCTTATCCAGAGCGACTTGAATATTGAATGGGTCAGTGTATAATGTAGGTTAAACCCATTTATTCCAGACCAAGACTTGGTCTAATAATAGAGCAGTCTGGAATCTCCTCCACATCTTAAAGGATCTGCATCCCTCCTAACCACCATATCTCAGTTCTTGCCATCATGAACCAATCTTCAACATGCTGGAAAAATGTTCCCTGGAATGACAATTAAAGGAACAAAGAGCAACCTACTCAATGAACCAAAACAAATTGGAGAACCAAGTTGTTGCCAAGCGCCTATAACTGTACAGCAGAGTTTTATATACTGTAAAATCGGTATACCCGAGTGACGGAATTAAGAGTTTGCATTTGTCTAATTGTGGATTAAAATAACAGATTTTGTTGCAGATAAATGTTAGGCCTTTACTAATTTGTGTAACTTTGGCTCTAAGAAAGCCATTACACCTGGGTCTCCACAGGTTCAAGTCTGGGGACGCGTTGTTGCACTGTTATCGTTAGGGAGTCAGATGGCTGAGCGGTGAGGGAGTCGGGCTAGTAATCAGAAGGTTGCCGGATCGATTCCCCGCGGTGCCAAATGACGTTGTATCCTTGGGCAAGGCACTTCACCCTACTTGCCTCGGGGGGGAATGTCCCTGTACTTACTGTAAGTCGCTCTGGATAAGAGCGTCTGCTAAATGACTACAATGTAAAAATGTTAGGATTTTGACAATCTTGATCTTTAATTTGAATAATACAATGGGATTAGTGGGAAGCCTTTGATGTCCATTATTCTTGTTTTTGAGGTACCTATTAAGACGCCGTTCCTCTTTGATCAGTTCAATCAGAATCAACTTCAGAGTTGTCCTGCAGACGCTGCCCGGCCCAGTACCAGATCTTCTGCTTGGTTTGACAGGCTGAGACCTGGGAGGTTAGGTTTGAGGAAGCAACCCCTCCTCTCTAAGCCAGCAACCAAGACCTCATCCTGGAAAGTTTTCGTGGAACTCAAACTCTAATCATCGAACTCTACTCTGCCAAAATCTGCCAGAGGGCTAGGCAGTAGAAAAGGTTTCACAACAAAAAAATATGTTAATATATATATATATATTTTTTTTTTATTAAATACATTTATACAAATGTGCATGTTGCTTAATCAGTGTTTGAATCAAACCGTCCTCCATGGTATTGCTTCCCATGCACAGTGACAACCACCCCCCCCCCCCTCTCTCTCTCTCTCTCTCTCTCTCTCTCTCTCTCTCTCTCTCTCTCTCTCTCTCTCTCTCTCTCTCTCTCTCTCTCTCTCTCCCCTCAGCAGAGAGAGGGGTTGTTGACCCTGGACATCTGAGCTAATTAGCTCTCGCCTCCTGGAGGCTCCCATTCTTGGCCAGCCTTTCGTTCAAGCCTTGCCAGCCTCACCTCACCAGCCTCGTCTCCCAGCCTCATCTCCCAGCCTCGAATGCCTCACCTTCCCAGCCTCTCCAGCCTTACTAGCCTCACCTCCCAGCCTCGCTAGCCTCACCTCCCTACCTCACCTCCCAACCTCACCTCTCAGCCTCGCCTCCCAGCCTCGCCTCCCAGCCTCGCCTCCCAGCCTCACCTCCCAGCCTCTCCTCCCAGCCTTGCCTCCCAGCCTCTCCTCCCAGCCTCGCCTCCCAGCCTCACCTCCCAGCTTTTCTGGCTGCTCCTCCCCGGGCCGTGTGTGAGAACCAGTATCTCAGAGTTGTTTTGAGGCAAGTTCAAAGTCATTCATGGAGGACGGCTCTTTGTTGTCTTCCTCCATGAAGGGACTGAAGGACTGAGGGAAGTGAAAAGTATCGCCATGACGAGTTCAGTCATGTGTGAAAATAAGCGGCAGTGTATTATCACAATAATTAACACGTAACAGAGCGTTATCAAGCAAGAATATAGTCAAATAAAGGATCTCGCTGTGCTGTCTTTGTTATGTAGCAGGGCTCAAAAGGAAATTGAAGTAATGAGTTTGTTTTAGTCCCGCAAAGTGCTTAAATTGTAGACAAGGGTTCTAATGTCAGGCTTGGAGTTGCAAATTGAAGTGTTTATGTGCTATCATAAGGGTAATTATGGCACAGGATGTCCAAATTAACACCACTACCTGTGTGTGTGTGTGTGCGTGTGTGTCTTTGTGTGTTTAAGTGTGTGTGTCATATTCTTTTTCCAGATGATTAGGTGACCATTTTGAGAAAGTGGAAAATTCAGAGCAGAAGAAGTGAGCTACCGCCAATGAGGAAGAGAATGTGCACATAGCAAAAAACTTTGTTCTTTGATAGAAAACATTTGTGACACAAATATATCCAGACTGCAGTAAAACGAACTAACTTTTATAAAAGGCTGTTTGGGCAGGAGGGGCTGTGCTGAGCGCCAAATGACGTTCGAGTAATTGCACATGGTGGGGAAACGCTGGAACCCTTTGATGTTCTGAACACCTTACAAGGAGATTGAAGCCAGAGGTTTACTAGGTCTCTGAAACACTTGGTTTTCCCACCTAGTCTACATCCTACAGTGTATAAATGGATCATGGGATACACAATTAGCTTGTAAATGCACAGTAATTAAGTAAGTAGAGCAGAAATTGTCTCTTTGTAGCTCCTCAGACGGTTTTCAAAGCAATCGGATGGCAAACATCATACGTGACTGCCTGTTGCAGACTGCGGAGGTATGGAATCAATTCAGCGTGATGTAAAAAGTTACGGTATATCTATAGAAATCTTTTCAACATAACTGTTTATCCATATGTTCTTGTTTAAGTCTCAAATCGGTTCCTTGCGCAGCTCGGTAAGACATGAAAAAGTTACGAATTAGGCAGTGACATGCAAACAGGTGC
The DNA here is from genome assembly GCF_021917145.1 of Hypomesus transpacificus. NCBI lineage: Eukaryota > Metazoa > Chordata > Actinopteri > Osmeriformes > Osmeridae > Hypomesus > Hypomesus transpacificus. The sequence goes on from NC_061060.1 coordinate 2,644,022, forward strand.
ACTCCTCTAGAAATATCCCAGCTAAGCTAATGTTTACTCAGAGAACAGACGGAGCGCTCAGAATGATTATCATTCCACACCCCGTCCAAGAATCCTCACGGCTCGGTTTCTAGTTAAGGTATCAACCACAGTGGTAAAGATCTCATCAACCACCTCTGGATGTGAGAGAGCACAGAGAGAGAGCGGCAGGTCACTTTAGCGCCACACACAGCTAACGTGCTAAACTGACCTGGGACTGTTTACTGGGTCTGGAAATTGAAGATTTCTTTTCAATCAGATACCGATTTTTTGGGAAACTGCTCTGAAGTTACATTAATTTCCATGTAACAACACAGCGAGACCTATAGTAAAAACATAGGTAAATAATATATAACTATGTAATTAAACAGCATTAGGTGTCAAGCAGTGTAGTTTTATGTTAAAGTGTAAGATGGCACAATATGGACGAGGGGTGGGAAGGGTAAATGGATGTTGTAAAGGGGCAGTTGAAGTTTGTCTTACCAAAGAAAAGTAACTACTGGAGTGAACAGGGATGGATTCAGTGAAAGATCGATTTCGCAGATGAGGGATAAGAGAAATATGTCCTCCTCCTGAAGAAGAACAGACAGTTTTTTCGATGAAATCGAATCCTTTGTGTTGCTCTTCGCATTCTGGTTCTTTCCGTGACTGAGGTCTACCAGATGGCGTGTGATAGTGTTAGTCAATAAAAGTAACCTTTCACACTGTCTTGTTGTTATTAATCAGCCTTTACTGAATGTTATCAGGCTTTCCTGTGCACTCTGTGTCCTTGGTTACAATTAAACAATGTGTGACGGGCCTTATCGCAGCACCAGCCAACACAACTACTTGTCAGCTAACCCTCTGTTCCAGACACGCCCTCTTGAGGGCACAGTGCCCACTGTTGCTGGAGCTACAGGCCCTAGACCACCCGGCTGGTCGGCCATTTTGTTTTTTCGAGGATGAAATCAAACTCTGCTTTTACTCGGGTAACACTGTCCAGGTGTTTCCGACGCTGGCAACCATGAATCGCGTCTCTCTGAGATTTAAACACTTAAGTGGCGGAAATGTACTCGAAAAATGCGTGGAATTAACAACATAACAGTGATTTACGCTAGGAAGAGTGTACATATATACCGTCAACACGTTGTTGCCAACACCTGTATAAATGTACCTGTGTTATGATTATTTTGAAAGAAGACATGCTGTGAGATTGTGCTGAGGACATTCAGGTCGAGTCTGCTTCCTCTCCACCAAGGTTTGCTCCGGTAGCATGGATGACGAACGGCCCGTTTCTCTCCTCCATCCTGCTCCTCTCGCTAGGCTGTCCTTGACATTTGGGGAGGTTGTGAAGGTTTGCAGGGACTCCTGGGACGATGCCAGGCAGAGCAGACAGGAGAGGCTGCTATGTGGTGAGGGATGTGATGGGTTTTGCAGCAGTGTCAAATTTTAAACTGTAAAACAGAGACACTGACCCGGTCAGACAGACAGACAGACAGACAAACAGACAGACAGACAGACAGACAGGCAGGCAGGCAGGCAGGCAGGCAGGCAGGCAGGCAGGCAGGCAGGCAGGCAGGCAGGCAGGCAGATAAATCTCCTTACAGGATGTGTTGAATTAAATGTGGTTTATTTTGTAAATAACCAGCGACAGGCTTTATTTAGAAGTTATTCACAAGCATTTTAATGGCAATTTTAAAGCCTTTGGTTAAAGAGGGCGTCAAAACATTTAGCCATTTTATGCATGCAGGTTCATGAGACTAACAGGTCCCGTTATGAAGCCCTCAAGGTGTGACCGAATAACATCCACAGTGTTGAGCGTGAGGACACTGCACGGTTACCGGGTTAGCATGCGGGACATTCCCGGAATTCTGCTCTCCTCCTTTTATCTCTTTTCGTCACCACAATGGAGCTGTTGTAAGAGGAGTAGAAACTAATAAATCCTCCGGAATAGTGGCCACGACCTTGCTGACTTGGGTTTTAGCTAGTCTGTGGGCTTCCATTTATAGTGTGGCAGTGTTTCCTGCCATTGTGCGCCAGGAAACCCCAGGCCTCTTGGCTTCTCTTGAAAGCCCTGCCCATTTTCATCAGACTGAACCTACAGGCACACCACCACACACACTCTACACTTCCTCGCTCAGGCAAGGCGCATGCGTGCCTCGTGTAAGTTTGCCCCCTCTCTCTCTCTCTCTCTCTCTCTCTCTCTCTCTCTCTCTCTCTCTCTCTCTCTCTCTCTCTCACACTCTCTCTGTCTCCCCCTCTCTCACACACGCACGCACTTTCAAACACTTGTGGAGTGCCTGCCTCCTACCACTAACTAGATTAGCAGAGAATCAGAAAGAGAGAGGGAGAAGGAGAGCGTGAAACAAGAGGGCCAATATTCTCACCAAGTTCAGATTTTCCCAGAACCCTACAGTACAGTACACAAAGCCCTTGTTGACCTAAAAAAAAATACTATTGCACAGGAACTCAGAATCTATGTTGTTACCCTTGTTTCCACATTGTCTAACGATGCCCTGGGACCATGATTTTGGTATCCCTATCTAAGGACCCATGAGCTTTTCCTGGCCGGGTCAAATGTTCAGGGAATACTCCCACTCCTGCCTATAGCGGCTCCCATTACCTCCCCAGCTGTCTCCTCGGGAGGAAGAGCCTCGTCGTAGCACCTCATCAGCAGCCTGAACAGATTGTTGATACAGGATATGGACGTTGCCCACATGTTCAGCTTGATGACCCCTGTCAGAGAGCAGCATCCGGCACGCCAAACGCAGAGTTGGAAAAGACATCAGGACCCGCCAGGTGATCATCGCGGCCTGACTCAGACGTCCGCCAAAAATCCCAAAATCATTGGACGACGCTGACGTGATTGCATCCCCGAGGTCGCGGTCTCAGTGTAGATGTCTGGTCGAACTTCTGTAATCGCAGGAAGTCAGTTTATTGCGCCTATTACTTTCTCAGATATCCGAAGTGTGTTCCGATTGAAGACTCATGTTCCCTTCTATCCTCCTGGGTACAAAGATGGAACCATCATCCGCATGCGTTGAACAAAACCCCCAAAAACGAACTTTAAACACTGTTCGGAGATGTCTTACTACTGGGAATGCATTTCTAGACCAATGTGAGGTCACTGGAACGTCTGATAGGATAACGAGCATGCTGACACCTCAGCTAAGACAGGAACCATGCGTATGAATTATGGTGCGATAATTCTCTTGAAATTGCCTGTAAAAATACCTGAACAGACTCCAAGGCTTGCTTGTTCATGTATTGGGTCCAACCAGCATCAATGGATCCCAGTAATTGTGCAGCACCACAGAGTATGTGTCTTGTTAGTAACTATTGAGCTCTAACTGTAGATGTCATAAATCATTTTTCCAAATGTTTCAAAAACGCTGTCTTTCTACAGCATCTCACCCCAGTCTCTTCCAGACACATTTAGTATCAGCGTGTATTTTATATCTCAAAGCTGAATTCAAGAGGAAGAGATGGCGTCCAAAGAAAGCAGATTGTGAAGATCGAATATGAACCAGGTGCAGAGTTTGGAGGCTCTTCACAAGAATCTTACCAATGAACTTAACAACCTGGAAATACTCTGACTGCGCTGCCCTGTCTGACTCTGTGAACTCAACATCACTCCTCGGTAAACTGTCTTACTTGGTTATTATGAAAAATAGAACATTCCCTCATAATCTCCTCTGTTTACCTATTTTTTTGCAGATACAAGGATTTTCACCTTATTCTTTAATCTACCGTGAGTTGTTTACAAACATTAACTGAAACCATAACTTGATTGCAGAAACATTTTCCCAAACACGATAATCTCCGATGACTAACTGACTAGCTGAGATATGCTACACTTTAACTGTAACTTGAACAGGAGAACAATGGTTCTTGAGAAACACAAACGAGTTGCCTACTAAAATTCATGTGTTGTTTCATGTTTTAGAGTTTAGGGCAACAGTTTTAATTGGGGGGGGTCATAACTGCATGTTTGATTTACGGCTAGACATGCTTTTTGGATAAAAGAGTATCCCCTTGCAGCACTTACAAAAGATTGATGCTTTTTTCATGTCATAAAACCTGTGTTATGGAACCATGGAGAGAGCGGATTTTATTCAGATGCTGTTTTACGGATATTTCCAAAGCTGTCCGCGTTAGCAGTTTGGACGACTGAACGCTCACAGCTGGAGGCGGAGTACTGGGAGCTTTGTCCTGGACCAACGACTGAAGAGAAGAGTTTTGTCCAAGCTGTGCGGGCGTGCGGACGAATCTACAGTACAGTTTGGCGTGTAGGCGTGGTAACCAGGAGATACGAAGCGAGAGCAGGGAGTGCTTGTTTTCTGTTTTATTAGCATCACATTAGAAGTGCCATGTTCTCCTCTGCTTGAACGAGGGAGAGGTTAGCAGTGTGCGTGGAAAGTCAGCTGCTTACCTTGGCAGTGGGGATGAGACAGTCTGGAGAGGTTCAGAAACAGGTCAACCATGGAGGAGGCAAACAACGATGAGAAGCCGATGTTAAGTCTAGGTTGTTAAGTGAAGAAGGAATTTCCCATACTGCACAATTTCATGGTGTCAGATGTGAAAGAGGACCCATTGTTTCGTTTGCTTTGATTAATAAACATGGGTCTTTATGTGACTTTATTAAAGACTCGACACACACACACAAACACACACACACACACACAGGCCAAACACACCCTCATTCTATTTGAGGTTTCTTGGCATAGATTTCTGAGAACAACAAAAGTCTATCGTAATGTCACATCTATACTCATGTTGCGTGGATGTGAGTCAAGATAAGCGTTCTTCACATCCTCAGCTACTTTTAGATGTATCCTTAGAATTCACAACTCTGAATCGACCAAGAATATTATTCTAGACGAGCATTAATAAGGCCTTCGGTGAGGTTTTCCCCTCAAGTTGGATGAAAATCACAATGAAGTCTCTTTTTTTTTACGGCCTGGTGACATCAACAATGACCAAGGCAAACATTAAACTACAGAAAAGAATCCTGTCTTATTATCGGAACCTTCCATGCTGGAACTGGTGATTATAAATTGGCATTGCATGAATCGGAGTGTGAAATAATAACTAAACCAAACCCACAAGAGAGGACAAAAGAGACTTGAAGTCAAAGGACTGAAACTTCAGCTCACTCTAAGTACAGGGGGAGTAGACGTTGGACAATCTCCCCGAGTTGAGGTTTGAACCAAAAAGGCGTCACTCAACGTATTCACAAACAGAAATGCTGTTCTCTGTTCTGCTTGAGAAACGGGAGTGGCACCTATTCAAAATGAGACATTATTGTCAATATCCACGTCCATGAATCATCAGGACATGGAAGAAAGCTCTCTCTCCCATGTCCTGACAGCTTTCTCCTTCAGAATGGGTGGTTTCACAAGACTTGGCGTACTGTCGATGACTCTCGGATGAAATAAGGGGGTTAGATGGCTGAGCGGTCAGGGAATCGGGCAACTAATCAGAAGGTTGCCGGTTTGATTCCCAGCCGTGCAAAATGAAGTTGTGTCCTTGGCAAGTCACTTCACCCTACTTGCCTCGGGGAATGTCTGGAAGAAGTTACTGTAAGTCGCTCTAGATATGAGCGTCTGCTAAATGACTAAATGTAAATGTAAACAATCGGAGCAATGAAAATCCCTCTTAGAGATGTTGGGTGGAAATATACCCATGGGTAGTTGTACCTATTTTGGTTGCTATGCTGTTGAGAATGGTCCTAACCTCATGTTTAGCAGTTCGTTTATCAAGCCCAACTGTCAGCCTTCACCTCCACGCGTACTTTACTCTGGAAAGTTGTCTGTAACAGTTTGAAGGAGGGCTTTTTCCTTCTCTATACTGCATTTATTAATTATTCTCAAAATTGATTGACATTAACATCAAACAGGAACAACAATTGTTCAGTCATCAAATGTTTTCTTTTCTTTTCACGTTTATCCTTACTGTTCAATAAGCATGACGTCAGATATAAACATATTACTGCATTATGTTTTCCTCTACAAGGATAAAATCAATACTATTATCAAGGTTATCTTTATAAACTTGAGCACCAATTAGACAATTTCATTAATCATGGTTTTGCAACTGGGATAACAAATATTGCAATGTTCTGAGGCTCAAAAACAAAAACAGATGTGGATACTGCAAAAATAAAAGTAAATATTTACCCTCCATTTTTAATTAGGAAGTAATTTCTCTATGAAATTAAGCATCACCTCATGACTCAAGCAAACATCAGACCAACAAGGAATTCTCTAAAGTGTATGCGCATAGAATTTTAAAAAGCAAGAAGAAATGATGAAAATAGCAACAATGTGGAAGCAATTTACACTAATTAGGCTTTTATTTATGGTCCAAAAAATGGGCGCATTTGAATTGTTGATGATGTTTTTTCTCGTTTACTTTTTTTTCTCAGTATTTCCCCAACGCTCGCTCTCCGAAAGAAGATCAAAGGATCTCCACTAGAATAGATGCTAATGATTCGTGCCTGAGATGTCTTGAGAAAAATAGCCAATTTAGAATCTACAGACTACAGAATGTGGACATAATTAGCAAGTCTGTGTGTGTGTTTCACTCACGTAGCCTACTTGCACTGAGACTCCCTTGCAGAAGTCCCTTCACCTTGGGGCGATGGTGTTCATGACCGTTACCACCCGAACTTCCTCATCCAAACAAAACTTAACAGAGACGGTGTTTACTTAGTCACTAAGTACAGACTAAACATATATTGTGACTGTGTGCTGTACAGGACACCCCTTCATCCCTCCCACCATCCTATCATTACACTGCAAAAGAGGAAAACCAATCAGATTTGTTTTCAGCATCTTGATTGAGCATCATGAGTGTAGCTGAAGGCAAAACACCTCCCCCTTCCCCCTTGTATTTTAATGAACCTAAATGGTCTGGTCCAGATCGCGCTGAAGGAAGGTGCATTATGTAGGTGGGAGGTTACCAGGCTATTGAAAGACAATTAGCATGAAGCCCAGACCCGGGAAATGGGCATTGAGTCTGCGAAGAGCGAGCCTGACAGAGTGAAAAGATTAGGACTTGAGAAAAGATAGCAGGGCATGGGAAAGTCTTGAAGAGTAATGGACTGGCTGAATTTAGCGAATGAGTAAAGAGGGACAATTAGGCAATGAATGTTATTGTGAAAATTAATGTGCTCTAAACAGCTGCCAAGTGTGCCTGCATTCCTACATACCAAAGGAGGGCCGATTGTTCGTACGAGATTGAACGTATAGATGCAAGCCTGTCAAAATGTGAAAGACGAGTGAAGTGGTGGCTTTTTGCAAGCTATTCAACAATGAAATTCCTACAGGTGTTTGTTTGTTTGACATCCATCAGTCCAGTTTCGGTGTCTTTAAATGAGGTTTGGCGGGCAGATGGAACCCCTATGCCTCTGAGGGCGGCCATCTTGTCAGGAGTTGTGTTTGTTTTGCGGGTGAAATTTCACAGCAATTTGTGGTAACAAGTGAATTTGACCCTGTAGCATTATGGGGCATGTGGCACGACTCCATCAAAGGACCTTGCCAACCCTTCAGCCACCCCACGGCACTCAATCTCAAATGCATAGGAAACGAATTATCCACTGTGGTATTTAGGATTATGACCTTCGTCCAATGCAATTTCCTACACACGTCACTAACTATAAACGTCCAAGGTTACTAAACTGTAGGTTGTAGACTGGTCTCTATCAAACTGGCAAGATCGACACGAGAACATTGGACACTTTACATACAGCTGCCACTATGTGTAAAACCCTCTATTTCACTACACAATGCAACAGCCAGGCAGTATTGAAAGACTGTAATGAGCTCATTATGTGGCAGCTGTTCATGTGCTTTATACTGTAGCTGAGAGAAGAACTCACCAGCACAATTATGAGCTGACATGTCCAGGCTATACAGTAACTGATGAAGATATACGTCGCAACTCAGAGATGGACCATACCATTAAGGTTGTAAGTATGAAAGTGATTCTGTGTTGACGTGTATCAAACACTGGAGCACTGTTTCTTCTGTTTGTTCAAAACCCAAGTTGACACAGTGAAGAAGATTTCAGAACGCATCCAGTGTTTTTATGATGGGGTTGTGGCCGACAGAAAGAAAACATTTAGATAAGAAACCCACTCACAAGATGCATTCTTAGGGACTTGGCCCTGGCTGCTATTTGTGTACTTAAGCCTATGATATGTGCTGTGGTTTTGGCCTGGCTTCTACATGTTGACCAATGCATTTTCAGTGTTTTTGTATTGAAGCTGGGAACAGGGTGATTTATGGGTGACCCTGAGCAGGACGGGTGCGTTGATGAAACTGTCTAACCAGTGATTCAGGAGATGGAGATGCCCTGTGTAAGATGTTCTCTTCTGATCTCTTCTACATCGAAATGTAGAATTATTGACCACCTCTGTAAAAAATCTTGTGGATGTCATTTGAGATCTCATCGATTGTATGTATTGTATGTTTTTGCATTTAAAAAGCCCCCCCCAAAAAAATATTTCTATACATGTATATATGTTCCCATTCCATACTATTCTGTTCTTTTATCAAACGTAGTTACCTTTTCATTAGGACTGGATCTTCTCCTACAGAGTAAAGAACTGCACCACACTCCAAAAGTAAAAAAAAAAAAAACAGAATAAAAAGATCTCCAGAAACCCACGACAGACACCTCTCTGCACCCGGTGAGGCCTTACTTCACCCTGAAGAGACAGTCCTCCCCCCCGGTCTCCAAGCCCAGTGAGCTACACTGCACTTAAGTCAGCTGCGCCCCCCTGAATTAGAAAACAAAACAGAATCTAAATAGCTGAGCCAGCACTGTGTCACACAGCAAACGCGATCCAGATGTGCTTCTCCGGTTCTATCTGCGTGTAACGATGAAGAGCACTGACAGTGGCACTGGAGCTGGGGGTCTCGTCCCTCCGTTAAACCGCTTAGCGTTCATCGTACACTTCTATTCATGTTTTCAAGAGGGTGGCGAAAAAAAAGCCCGTTATCCCCCCCCTCTTCCCTTCTGTAGAGAGCGCACCGCAAAGCCAGTCATAGATACTACAGCCGCAGATCTTCTCCCTGATGACGAGCGCCCATCTTACACGAGAACGTGTCTGCCTCTCTTCGTGTCCCACTGCGTAGCTTTGCTCGGCTTTCATGTTTGTTGAAAGACAGCGCTTGGCTACAGTACACACAGCATTAAGGAACACTTATGGAGGCTAACCATGCAGCTTTGATACAGATGTGAACTTCAGGACTCTTCTAGGGGTGATAATTTCTAGATCTCTTCAGGGTTTTTTCCCCACGTGGTCTTATTTAAGGAATTGATTGGAGATTTGTCCTCCGTGCTGTAACTTGTGAACGTTTTCCAATTGTGTAGTAACAAGCTGATGTTGAACTGCATGATTGCTCATGTAAATTGATAATGTAAGTTGTTAGATACAGTGCTGTGTCGCTGATGTATAAATGTTTTGACTAAATTTTTGATTACATGTTGTGATTACCACACATACTTGATTATGAGATTAGGCAAGGATTGAGAGACATTAAACATACTTATGAAGTCCATAGAGAAGAGAGGTTCCAATTCATCAGAGATGAACCACTTCTAGAGATAGTTTTCTTTAAGCCTCATTCAGTAAAATAATTTTGAGGACAGTCTTGGAGAGGCATTTTTATTACAGATAAATGTGCTCTTAATTACAAGCTGCTTGATTAAAACTCAGGGAGCTGTTTTTGGTTTACCATGTCAAAGGGTCTTAGAGAACAATCAATCTTCATAACAAACTTGGAGAAGATTTTAAAGAAACTCTGTGGAAGTCAGTAATACTACCACACCACATCCTCCCGTTAAACACAAGGGAAATTCAAAGCAAACAGAAAAGATACCAAAGCATTTTAATGGGAATAACATTTGATGTAACGTTTGGATTGGAAACCCCTTCATTCAGCACTAGGCACCATGGGAAACCAACTTCAGCTCCCTTCGCACCTCCAGTCAAGACGTTAGTCTTTGGCATGGGGAGATACAGTCCATTAGAAACATCTTGTTGGCATTTCACTCATTAACACTCTCTTGGAAAACAGTTTGCTCTAATTTTAACTTGACGTTGAAAGCGTAATGCTTGCTATGCGCAGTAGGTACCTCTTCGGTCACACTGAACTGCAACACCAACACACTTAATCATGTGCAGAGAGTCAGGGCCGGGTTTCTGGAGAACACTCGGTGGCGCCTCAACTACTCAATCCCCTATGAAAGGATGAATCCCACATGATAAATGCCTGGCATGAAATCTCAAACCCTTCAGCCTGACACCCCACCACGCTCACCCACACAGCACCAGGAGGGGGGATTCGAACGTGTCTCTTCTCCTGGTAGATTATCTCCTGTTGTCACTGTCATTAGTGGTGGTATTATTATCTCTGCGTTAGTACGGAGCAGCCCTGCTCAGGAGGCAGGGGGGTCAGCATGGCTCTCTGCAGGCCAGAGCCGCTTCAGGACCCTGTGGTCATCTACCCAGACCCGGGACGTCACTCCTCACCGCTCCACGGCTCTCTGCTTTCTCTCCATGGGCCTCTCTCGCCCCGATGACGGAGAAGATAAGCATGCTGCATACCGGATCACGAGCTACCCCGCCCCCTCCAAAAAAGATTCTGTTCAATATGCCAGATGTAAATAATTGTTGAAAGGTATATAGCTGCCTGCATGGCTTGGTTCAGTGGATGTTGTCCTTGGCAGACGAGGCAGTGGCTCAGTTTTGTTTAGGTCTTTCATGGCCTTTTAAAATGTTTTGTTCAATTCAGACCAAGCTTCATTTAAACTTCCCTCACAAAAGGCGCAAGGTCCTTGGGGGTATAACATATCTTACCACCAACATCATTGTGCTGGAGCCACAAGGTGACTATTTAAAGGTGGGGTTATTTTGGGGTATTGTATAGATCATTTACCACATCACAGTCACTGGGAACCAAAAGAAGCGCCTTTTAAATAAATACTTTTTATTCTGTTATTGGCTTTTTACATGTACAAAGCATACAATATGTTATAGTTTTATCAAAAGTGGAAAATACGGTGTTACGTATGTAACAAATGTAAAAAATAACTCTTCAATCTTACTTTCCCTGAAAGTAAGAACATACATTTCAGCGTACTGTATGAAAATATCCATAAAAACACAGCATAAGTAATTTAAGTTAATAAACAGTACAAAAAGTAGAAACCATACATTGAAAAATAATAGACAACAACACTGAAAACAAATGACTTACATGATTTCCCATCAATACATTTCATTTTGTTTTTGTACACAAGTTCCTAGTTGTTAGGCTGGGTCATGATTCTGGTTTCAGTAGAGATGTACACCCCCAAACTCTGCTGCTCCCAAAACACTGTTTAGTGACCACGACATTATAACCCCCTCCCTAATGGACCACCGGGGCAATAGAAGGAGCCAAGTCTTCCTCAATCACAAACCCTTAAGACGTCTGTAAGGCAGGGGACTCAACGACCCCTGTTCTTGGAGTGCTAAGCCAGTCAGCTGGGAGAAAACTCACCCAGGAAGAAATGAAGACAAAGACTTATTGGGATAAAGAGAGAGAGAGAGAGGGGAGGGGGGGAGAGAGAGATTGGAGGAGAGAGAAAGATTGGAGGAGAGAGTACCCTGCTTGAGTCATAACATTTGCAGACCTGTGTTACCGTGTGAGCAAAGTGGGGTGCTCATTTCCACTGTATCTCAATGTCTACAGGTGCAGTCGGATCAAACACACATGCTTCCTTTTAGAAAATGAGAAACCGACCCGAAAAATAAAACACACAGGTTGGGTTTTCTATTGCTTTATGGCCTGCTGGAATTCTCTTCCTGTAAGAGATTTCAATGTTATCACTCTTCTTATCTTTCGGTTGTGAATGTGACAGAAGTTTTGCAAAGGAGAGGCAATATTGGTAATAAAGAACAGACACGTTAGATTAAGATAAAATGAATGGATTTTTGCAGTCACCAAATTGGATTCAGACTTGTTTTTTTTCTTATCGTTTAAACTTTCAGTGTTAATGGATACCTTATAATGAGGCCTCAGAGATATGAATGCATGATTGTACAGTTTGAGGTTTAAAAGACTGGCAAACTCTTTCAAAGGGACTTACTACACAAAAATTCATCATAACATGTGTTTTTTTTTTCTGCCTTACTGCATTGAAGGTCGTCTTGTTAAAAAAAAAAAAAAAAAAAGATATCGCTAGTCCAACGTTCTCTTGTAATCTACATTGTCTTTTCTTCCCAGAGAACATCTCCATATAGTACATTGTTGTAATAAATAGTCTCATACGTATTGCTCGGCCTCTCCTTCGTTGAGGATAGTCACGGAACCATCCCCGCTGTTCATCTCAATGTCTTTGGCGGCCGCGTTCTCCGGCAGGAGAGCCAAGTCTTTGAACACGTCCACGTAGTGTCCGAATCCGGGGCCCCAGTTCAAGAGGTTGTCCCAGTTGAAGCCCACCGCCTGTGGCCCCAGTTTATGGGGCAGGGTGTAGTGGTCCCCGGGGAGTGTCTGGGCGGCACTGGGCCCCCCCTCCGCCCTCCTGCTGGAATAGCGTCTCTGCTTGAGCCTCCCCCCGTAGTCTTCGTCGTCCGCGTCCGACTCGTTGACCTGCGACAGCTTAGGCACGCGGGAGCTGTAGGCCACGGGCTTGTCCCGGTCGTACTCCATCTCCGAGCAGGTGAACGAGTCGTGGGAGTCGCTCTCGGACGACGACTCCGGCGCCGGGATGCCGTCGGCGGGGTTCCTGACCCGCGACAGCGGCCGGCGGCAGTCTTCCTCGGAACTGGAGCGTCCGTGGTCAGCGCTGCAGATGCTGGGGTTGCGGGGGCGCGGCGTGTTGAGACGCTCCACCTCCTCAATGGACAGCCCCACAGGGGGGCCGGTCTCCAGGGGGATCTGCTCCACGGGCTGCTTCAGGCGGCTGGACGGCCTGGACGTGTGGCCGTGCCCCGCCATGGTCTGGGGGCTCTTGCTGCGGCGTCCGAGCCGCGTGGCGTAGTTAAACATGGCCCCCGACTGGCACGCCTCGCCGTGCAGGTCCAGGGGGCTGCCCTCCCGGCGGCCCAGGTTGAGCTCTCTCGTTGGGGTATTGCGGTAGAACGTCGAAGGCTTGGTGAAGGGGGCGGGGCTGTGCCTGGAGAGGGGGTTGGGGGTGGGGCATGCGGAGTGCGAGTGGCTGAGGGGGGTGGACCTCAGAGCCTGGCTGTACTGGGGCTGGTAAGTGTAGCTGCTGGCCCCCAGGGGGAGGGGTGACTGGCGGGCGAATCCCAGCGGACTGTGCCTCTGGATGGAGAACTTGGGGGTGTGGCTGCGGAACTGTTTGTAGTGCTGGATGATGTCGGCGTCCGAGGGGGCGATGCTGCTGGCGTTGTCGATGTCGTAGTGCTCCATGTCGGCCTCGGGGCTGCTGCAGGGCACGCAGGGGGCGCTGGGAACCGTCTCGTTGCTGTGGGGGAGGTCCGTCTCGTCGTAGATCAGATACGGGTTCTCCCTCTCGATGATGTCCGGTTTGGGGTTCCCCTCGGGCTGCTTGCGTACCGTCATGTCGTCCCCGTACGGAGGGATGTTGTCCGGGTCATCGAACGCCACGTTCTCGCTCCCCTTCTTCTTTTTCTTCTTCTTCTTCTTCTCCTTGGGCTTCTTCTCCTCCTTTGGCACTTTGGTCTTGTTGCGGCCCTTGCAGTGGTTGCACAGGATGAGGCTGAGCACCACCAGGGCCAGGGCAGTGGCACAGCTGCCCACGATGGCCGGCACGGCCCAGATGGGCAGCAGCATCTCCTCGGTGCTGGGACTGGGGCTGCACACAAAGCCTCCGTTGGTGGCCGTCTTGCAGACGTTCCCCTGGGGGCACTGCACCCCGAGGCAAGCCACCAGGGTCTCGCATGTGTGGCCCGTGTACAGCTCGGAGCAGACGCAGGAGAAGCCGGAGTGAGGGTTGGGAACGCAGCTGCCTCGGTTCTGACAGGGTCCGGAGGCACAGTCGCCGGGAGGGACGCACTGGTAGGTGTACCACTGGTTGACACACATCAGGCCATCCCAGCAAGGGCTGCTCTCGCACAGGTTGGGGCCCCGGCAGCCGATCTTCACAGACTGGCTGGTCTTGGACAGGGTGACCAGGCTGTGCTCGCCGCTGAAGGGCAGGTTGTCCCCGTTGTACTTGACGTAGGCCAGGCAGCCGTCGAAACCTGCGGGGAAGAAGAGGAAGTGAGGGTCAGAAAACGGGAAACACCCCTGAATGACAAAACAGACTAGATGAAGGTGGATTGGGAGCGTTCCAGTGGCTTCTTAAAATGTCCCACGATTTCCAGGTAAACAACCATGAGCTATAATCAGAACTGGAGGAATGTTTAGTCAAATATTCGGTTCGCTTTCGACCACCAAGATTTGAATACAGTTTCCAGACCCACCAAGACAAATGACATTTTTTAACAGTTGAATAAATCATTTGCAAATTATAGAGCAGATATGTGCTTATTTTCTAAAATATGAGGACTTGCCAGTGAATCAATCCTCAGTTTAGTCATTTTATTGCTTCAAGACATGCATCTGGAAGAAATGTTTTGGTGACTAATTCAAACCCTCGCTTTTGGATTGCAACACAACATTGCCTCTCAGATGTCAATGCATGTTTATTGAATTTATCCCATAGTAAATTAAATCCATTTGTTTCTATTTATTGACTTACGCCTGGTAAAGATACACAAGAACGCAACCTTTCGACACACACTTTGACCAGAGGTCAGAGGTCAGTCCTAGGGGTACCTAGCCCCGCTGTAACCTTTCCAAAGATGATCCAGATCATCATTGTTTGAGGCAAGGCAGTCTGCCATGGACCTGCGTGCTCTGAATATGTTTATTTTGAAATATACCCTGAGCCTCATTGTGTGAGGGAGGCCAACAAATCATTTAAGTCGTTTTTACCATATTTGTCCAAACTATCGATTTTTTTTTCATTCCCCACAAAAGCCCTAAATTTACAATGTTTTGTCCCTCCCTGTGGAAGGCCTTTGTTTCACCCTGCACAAACTATTTCAAAGTCAGGGTTGAGGACATATGATATGCTGCTTAGTCTTGTAGACTTAAGTCCATAGCAGTCAAACAACAACAATCCTCAAAGACGGAGATGGCTGATAAATTCAACCCAAATTAACATGAGCTTTTCTCCATAAACGATGTCAAAGGAAAGCAACATGTATACTCCCACTGCAGACCCAAAGAAGAGAATTTAAGCACGTCTAGTTCCCTCCAATTCCAGTCAGCAATGTTGGACCAAGTTAGGAAGTGTTCAACAGAAGACATTCATCTGGTGGACAATGCTGCTGGCGATCACCCCACCCAAACACCCAACACCACACAGACCCCCACCCAGACCCCCTCCACCTGACCAAACCCAGACCCCCCCTCCACCTGCCCAGACCCAGACCCCCCTCCACCTGCCCAAACCCAGACCCCCTCCACCTGACCAAACCCAGACCCCCCCTCCACCTGCCCAGACCCAGACCCCCCTCCACCTGCCCAGACCCAGACCCCCCTCCACCTGCCCAAACCCAAACCCCCCCTCCACCTGCCCAGACCCAAACCCCCCCTCCACCTGCCCAGACCCCCCTCCACCTGCACAGACCCAAACCCCCCCTCCACCTGCCCAGACCCCCCTCCACCTGCCCAGACCCAGACCCCCTCCACCTGCCCAGACCACCCTCCACCTGCCCAGACCTGCCCAGACCCCCTCCACCTGCCCAGACCTGCCCAGACCCCCCTCCACCTGCCAAAACCAGACCCAGACCCCCTCACCTGCTGCTGTTTTCTGCTGTCCGGGCCCAGCCGGGACCCCTCCGATGGAGAGGGAGAGGACGTCCAGCCCCCCAAAGTCCTGGGTGGGGTGCTGGATAAGCCTGGCGCGTGCCCCATCCAGCCGGAGGGCAGTGACGGAGCCGTTCCTCAGCAGCTGCAGCGTGTGCCACTGGCCGTCTGACAGCGACGCCTCTCCCAGCGCACGCTCCACCTTGCCCCCCACGCCCGCGTCGGAGACATAGTGGATGTTCCCGTTCTTCAGCTGGGGAGGGAGGGAGGAAGAGGAGGGGGGGGGGGGGAGGGGGTAAGGACAGTAACATACTTTTGGTTAGAGGAGTGGAAATGATTCAGAATAACCTTACTGTTAGTCAGACAGACATATAGTATACTGTGAATAGAAGAGAGAGAGAGAAAAGTCATATTGATCGAAAAGAAAACCCTGGTTGTTGGATAAAGAGCCCTCTTCACAGTAGGGGCTCTCTACCGTACATCATAAGTATGAATGAATGGATAATGATTCGTTTCTGGGCAGGAGGTATGGTAATTTTATATCTCTTAGCTTAAATGGAAAAGTAATCTCTGTCTACTCCCGTTCAAAGCAACATAAGTAGCTTTCAGATTAATCGAAAATTCAAAGAAATCTGGAAATTGTGAAAAGAAAGTGCAATCCCACCAGACAAAAACCTTGGTAAACCAAACTTGGATCAACAATTTGTGGGTTATCGTCTTGACGTCACATTATTGATACATTTGTACACAGGACAGAGTGTAGTTCTTCAGGCTGTGTAAGGGTTAGGGGTGGGGGTTCTGCTGGTCTGGTACTCAGAGACAGAGAGAGGAAAGAGAGAGAGGATGAGAGAGATGGAGAGAGGAAGAGCCAGAGCGTGAGATGGAGAGAGGAAAGAAAGGAAGAGAGAGAGAGAGGAGAGAGAGAGAGAGAGAGAAAGAGGGAGTGAGACAGACAGAGAGATATGAAGAGTGAGAGACAGACAGAGAGGGAGAGATGAGGAGCGAGAGACAAAGAGAGGGAGAGTGTGTCTGGTGGAGAGAGTGAGCGGGGAGGCAGAGGAGGATGACTGAGTGAGAGGGTCCTCTGGGCAGCTGCCCAGGATCTGTCAGAGCCTCAGTCTGGAGGCCTGCAGGGAGGGAGCGTTGGGAGAACGAGAGCAGGTGATACACACACACAGGTCCCCCTATAGCTGGGACCATGTGTGTGTGTGTGTGTGTGTGTGTGTGTTTCTGTCTGTGAGAGTTTATGCGAGTGTGTCTCTGTATGTGTGTGTGTCCCCTACCTTCACCGTGGTGTAGTTGCTGCTCTCCTGCACGTGCAGCAGGGTGCCAGTCTTGCTACGAGTGCGAAACTTGACCTCCAGAGTGCTGGGCCCCGCGGGGGCCAGGCCGGGGGCCAGGGAGGGGGCCAGCAGAGCCAGGCGGAGCTGGAGGTCTCGCTTGGGGCCCTGCCTCATGGTGTAGTCCAGGCGTCCTGTCCCGTCCAGAGACAGAGCGGTGTCTACAGACACGTCTGTTAGAGGGACAGTCAAGCCCAGCAGATCCATGTCACAGAGGGATTCAGATGAATGAAAAGTGGTATTAATCCTAGTTAACTTGTATCGTTTTCAAGGTTTCTGCGCGGATCACTGTTTGGCAAGGTTTGGTGATTTGGAAGGAGCTGCGATGTTTTTTTACTCAGTAGATGTGAGTTTGTTTCTGTAAGCTTTGAGTAGGTTAATTAAATGCAAATTATGTGTGAAAATGTAGGTCCTGTGACAGATTTTGTACACATCACACACTTATTACACCGAACCATAAAATTCTAAACGAATTGTACATAAATAATATTTAGACTCATTAACCCACATTCATAAAGACTAAATGAGCAGTAGAAGTTGCTTCAAAATGTCTTCTTACATTTCTCACAGAAGGTTCCGGTGAAGCCATCCACACACTGGCACTGCTGCCAGGACCAGTGGTCCACACAGGTGCCCCCGTGTCTGCAAGGACTGACTGTGCAGGCGCCTTCCAGTCTGGGGCATCTACACACACACACACATAGAGATGGTCAAATCGACAGATAAACAGACACACACAGACAGACAGACAGGCAGACAAAGATAGTCAGACAGACAGACAGAGAGAGAGAGAGAGAGAGAGAGAGAGAGAGAGAGAGAGAGAGAGAGAGAGAGAGAGAGAGAGAGAAACAGACAGACACAGACAGTCAGGCTCTTTGGTGGACAGCTGTGGTCCTCAAAAGGACCCCCGAAGACGACATTCCCCAGCGATACAAAACCCATAATAGACCCCTAACCCTAACCCGGGAATTAGCATATTAAAGGATCTGTCATTGGCACTCTTCAGGACCAAAGAATAATACAGAAAAAGATCTGTCTGACATTCTTGGAGTCTGCAATCCCACAAAATCTATTTATATAAAAACGGGCCTTGTTCTGGAGTTCTGGAGAGCAGTAAGATGATGAACAGAAGCCCTGCAGGGAGAGGGGGGAGGGGGGCAGGGGGACCAGGGGCAGACTGAAGGATTGCGGGGGGCCGGTTGGACAGAGAGACAGTGAGGTAGGGGGGGAGTGGAGGGGGGGGGGGGGGCAGAGATCAAGTGAGGTTTGGAGTAGTGGGGGTAAAGGGGGGTTGGCCGACAGACAGAGAAAGAGAGAGAGACAGAGACAGACACAGAGAGTGAGAAAGAGACAGAGAGTGAGAGAGACAGAGAGAGACAGAGAGTGAGAGAGACAGACACAGAGACAGAGAGAGACAGAGAGAGACAGACACAGAGACAGAGAGAGACAGAGAGAGACAGAGAGAGACAGAGAGAGACAGAAAGAGACAGAGAGAGACAGACACAGAGACAGAGTGAGACAGAGAGTGAGAGAGAGACAGGGACAGAGAGTGAGAGAGAGACAGTGAGAGAGAGACAGACAGAGAAAGAGAGAGAGACAGAGAGACAGACAGAGAGTGAGACAGAGACAGAGAGTGAGAGAGAGACAGAGAGAGAGACAGAGACAGAGAGTGAGACAGAGACAGAGACAGAGACAGAGAGTGAGACAGAGAGAGAGAGAGAGAGAGAGAGAGAGAGAGAGAGAGAGAGAGAGAGAGACAGAGAGTGAGAGTGAGAGGGTCAGACCTGTCCAAGATTCCTCGTGATGCGAGCGCCTGGCTGGGCTCCAGTGGTCGTCCGTTCACGGCCAGCTCCATGATGCAGCCCACAAAGTCATGTGTGGCCACCTGGCCCCGTCTGTGCAGGAGGGCTTCCATGGAGCGCACGCCCCCCACTGACACCCTGTTGGGCTGCACGTCCAGGATCCTGCACACACACAGCAGCATGAACACACACACCCAGGAACACACACACACACACAGCAGCATGAACACACACACCCAGGAACACACACACAGCAGCATGAACACACACACCCAGGAACACACACACAGCAGCATGAACACACACACCCAGGAACACACACACACACCCAGCAGCATGAACACACACACCCAGGAACACACACACACACCCAGCAGCATGAACACACACACCCAGGAACACACACACACACCCAGCAGCATGAACAAACACACCCAGGAACACACACACACACACAGCAGCATAAACACACACACCCAGGAACACACACACACCCAGGAGCATGAACACACACAGCAGGATGAACACACACACCCAGGAACACACACACACACAGGAGCATGAACAGACACAGCAGGATGAACACACACACCCAGGAACACACACACACACACACACACAGGAGCATGAACACACACAGCAGCATGAACACACACACCCAGGAACACACACACACACCCAGGAGCATGAACACACACACACACTCTCTCAAGGGGCTTCCCTGTCACTCTTGGGCTCAGCTACTATGTACCTTAAAACCCAAGACTAAACACAGCTGATCTACATGACAAGAAGGAAAAAAAAGAACTTCAAAGTACCACGTTTTTATCCGGCCCCAGTACTGTATATAACATTCTTCACCATTAACATCTGGTCACTGTGTTTCACTTAGCCTGCAGTGCTTGGCTCATACCCTGTATGTTTAAATGTACGCTTGGATTTATAATAGACCATGGCTTAACCTAAATTGGGCATATCTTTCATCCGTTCAAAGTGTAAGCTACTGAGATATTTGCAACCTGTATTTATTCAATGGATGTTTGGCTTGTCATGGTCCTACTCAGCCAGGACATACTTGTCCAGCGCTGATGCTTGTGCCTTAACATGTTTGTTATATGTACCTTCATCTTTGATGTGTGTCCGGTCACATTGTACTGGAGTGTAAAGCACATCACTATCAACACCTGCTCCCCGTGTCTTCTTTTAGCCAACTGTAACTACTATACTGCTGGACCCAGTTAGTGTGTGCTATAATGTAGTGCATATTTACATTTAGCCATTTAGCAGTCGAGCGACTTACAGTAAGTACAGGGACATTCCCCCCCGAGGCAAGTAGGGTGAAGAGCCTTGCCCAAGGACACAACGTCATTTGGCACGGCGGGGAATCGATCCGACAACTTTCTGATTACTAGTCCGACTCCCTCACCGCTCAGCCACTGACTGCATAGTCCTTATATATCCCTATCTGGCCAAGGTCCCTTTGTCTCCTTCTCCTCACTTCTTCTACTGTTTGTGTGAGTTTGGGGCGTCGGCGCGAGGCTCTCACCAGTCTGTGTGCACGGCCACGTTGCTGACGGCACAGTAGCCCGGCTCCTGGTCTTCTCCACACAGGTCTATGGTCAGGGACGCAGCCTGAGGGAGGGGGACGAGACACATGGACATCTGCTTTAGCTTCACACAGACTGACTGACAGTTAGAAATACACTGGTGGATGCACCGACACACACACGCGCAGGGATACACACACAAGAAAGCCCATACGTGTATCCACACAGAAACACAGAAAGAATGCGCGCACACACACACACACACACCAATTACTAACAGAGGCCTATGGTTTATGAGCTAGAAAAACAACAAGGGAAAGCAGTCATTTGTCTCCTGCCTGTGTCGCTCTTCATCACGGCCATATGGGCATGTTATTAATGCCTTGTCGTCAGATCAAAGCTACTGCTCCCAAACCATCGCTACACACACAAATACACACCACCCACACGCACAAATATACATTGCACACCCTATTACGCACACACACCATACACACGTAACTACTGTATATATCTCACACAATGGACTATAGACAGACTTGTTTCAGGAAAAAATCTCAGAAATTAAAATCGAATGTGACTAAAGCGACCGTCAGCTTTGTTTGTGTTTGGTCAACGTCCTGGGAGCAATAGAAATACAGAGAATAGAAACACAGAGAGACTCCACAACACCTCAGAGTGCCAGCTCCCCGGAGGAGCGCCCATGACCTGCTGGGCCTGAACACCACTCCTCTGGTTCAAGACTGCCATTTACATTTAACGTAGAAATAGTGCACCTAGAAGACACTGCAGAAGATCAAGGATCAGAAGTGCGTAGTTCCACAGTATTTTGGTGGTCAAGAGTCAAGGAGTAGTCTGTATTTCCTAGCCACATTGCAAAGTAACCACATCTCAGCTCCCAGGCAGAGTGAACTAAAAGACTACTACAGTGTAATGATAACATCTCAGTGGATGATTTGTTGGTTGTGTAAATCAAGTGTGCGTCAGAGGCAAAGGAGGAGAGGGAACGCTGGGACGCAAAGCGCCCAGTTGGCTTGACGCTGAGAAAGAATACAAACGTTTGGATCTTTAACGAACATGGCAGAGAGGAGAGTCACACTAAGGGTGTTGCCTCCCGTTAAACATTTATGGGAGTCCTAAAACACACACGGTTCAGAACAAGGAGACCAACAAGGCTTATAGAGAGGGTTTTTGTCTAGGTTTCCCTAACACCACTTCAATAACAATGTGACAAAGATAGCCTGATAAATACCAGTGGTCACTTCAAAAGAAATGTTTCAGCGTACATGGTTATAAAAGAGGATGTCGTGGCAGAAGTCATGTTGTGCTAAAACGATACTTCCAGATAACTATATCTAGGTTCTTATTTTTTATTTGAATTGTTCATGCTTTATTTGACTGTTTGAAGGGAAGTGTGACAAGAAAGTCGGGGAGAGAGGGGGGGGGGGGGGAAGGGACATGCAGCAAATATCCAAGAGCGGATTTGAACCTTGGCAGCTGTGGTAAGGCCTCAGCCTACATGCTGGGCACACTTATCCGCTGAGCTACCGGGTCAACCCCAGCATCTCGTTTTCCTTTCTGTGCCGTTCTCAACTTAACAACAGGGTGGCTCTGGTCTGGTTAAGACATCTGCTCAAAATCCAAGTTCAGGAATCGGAAAAAAAAAACGTCTTCACACGACCACTGAAATAACCCATATCACCTTCTCCAAACAACTGTGATCAGGTTCATTTTACACCACCTGAGGGAGAAGGCACTTGGGAGAGACGCATGCGAGCCCTGACCTCGTTCCCCCGGTAACCCCAACCAGCTCGTTCCTTAGCCTGCACATGCTATCTGAGGGCAGGACGAGGGTAGAATGCATTTCTCACTGCATGTTGTGTAGCTTTCCATCCAGTCACTCTGCACTATCTCAAAGCTGACAATTTAACGATTTTACCAGTTTCCTATGAAATCCCAAAGCACGGTCGGATATGACAGATTTGAAGTCCAGCAGGAGACCTACGTTATAAAACCTGACAGGGGAAGCAGAATTTTTTTTCTCTTCTCCCCAAAACCAGTGCAAAACTGGCAAAGGAAAATCTCTTCTGATTCTGAGGACATGATTTCAACTTTAGAGAGCTATTTTGGAGGCCTGCATTGTAAATCACAACAAGCAATCAAATATAATTACAAACTATGAAAGCCATAAGTAGAACGAGCAGTGTGTGGGCAGTTTAATTATCATCTGATGGCGCAAAAGGAATATGAAGCCAAAGTTGGACACAGCTTTCGTCTATAAAAACCCAGGAGTCATAACTTCTATTGAAAATATAAAACAGTTCTCTATGGACATGTGGCGGCTTTCAAATTCCCCCCAATGCTCTGTAACCATGGGCCAATAAAACCATTAAGCTTCTTCATGAAGTACACTTTCCGAGCACTTAGGATGACAAACAAACACAAAAACCTCTTGGTTGATGAAGCAATTTTTTTCTGATACAATAACATCTCAACTTACCATTCCAGCTCTCCTCGCAATGACCGTGTGGAACTGCCCATCGGAGACTTTTATCATGGTCATTAGTTTATAGGTCCCACTCCCCAAGTTAAAGGAGAAGCGCATTCGGCCCTCAAAGATTTCCAAAGCCAGGAATTCCGCCTTGTCTCCGGTCTGGTTGTCGTGGGTGTACATAAGGAGCGCGTTGCTCTTCAGCGTGGCAAACTTGATGTAGATGTAGTTGTTGTTGGGATCCAGACTAGGAAACTCCATATAGGAGAGATCCTCAAAGCCATAACTGTTAAGCTCACAGTGTTTCCCGAAAACCCCTGAGGAGAGACGAGATGAATCAAACAAATGGCACAGAAAATTGTGGTTTTGAAATACTGTTTGTGTCTTATAGTGAAAAACAAACGTAGACAACAGAACACATGGAGACGAGACAATTGTGAAAACAGGAATCGACACACAGCGACAACAGTTCATTAAGTAGTCATCCACCTACAACCACCTAGAACATTCTGTCGGATAATTACTCACCAAACAGACAATGACAGTAATATCCATCCACTCTGTTCTGGCAGGACCCACCATTAAAACAGGGGTTACACTCACAGTGATTGATGAGGGAGTCACACGTTTTGCCTGGGTTCACAAAACAACACAACATTAAAATGAATTGGGTTGACAGGGTGACAGGGTGACTGGTGAGGGGGACAAACAGCTCGTGCAGAAGGGCTTTCCCCTTCAAAACACGTTCACAGAGACATTTCATCACCCCAAGCTTTACGAAAACAAAGGGAGCCTTCGCACCTTGTAAAATAACATGTGAGGTTTGGAAAGTAGACACACATGGGTGAAAACATATACAAGATGTAATGATCCTTAAGTGTTTGCAACTGAAGCATCTTCATTGGTCACTGGGGCCAGTGAAAGGCGTGCCGATTATGAAAACTGGACGACAAGCAGAAATCTCTGACACAAGGACGGTACAGTAATCGACACAGACAAAATAAGGTACGGTATGCATGGGAACTGACAGTGACCTGCTGTATGCCGTTTTCGTAGGTTCTGACTACTGCTGCATAAGACAAATAGCTTAATGGAGATTAATTATTTCGCCCCGACCAGGCAGCTAAAACAGGAAGTAGAGAGTTCACAGTAGGGGCAGGCAAACTACTGTAAGTCAATAGGTGCAATTTGCCAGAAGGGTCATTCATCATGATGAAACGCATAGGTTAGTGGTCATTTGTTATAGTCTTAATAAAAAAGAACAGTAATCACTTTGGTTAAGTCAAAAAGTCTGCTCTGAGCCCATTTGGAAAGGTCTGTCAGGCACAGCACACAGCTGACCAAACAGACATGATTCAGACAAATGTTTTCATTAACGGTTCTTCATATGCACTGCCTTTATAAAGAGTAATATTTTTGTATTATTCATACCATCCTCTAAAGCAGTCCCTCTCCAGGACAAACGTATAATTGACTTCACAATACCTTCACTCAGCCAAAGTGTCGGTTTCTCACTGCTCACATGATATTCAACTATAAAGTGATTGACACACAAACTTCAGTCCTTAATAGGTGAGCCCAGAGACAAAGCAAGATGATTGTCAGCATAGCCTACATTTTTGGAGCAGAGAGAGAGGGGCGTGCAGGAGAAATGTGAACTGTGTGTGGAGTCTCCACCAAGGCTCTGACCACGGTCAGTTGCGCATCATCGTTCTTATTAAAGTAAACAAGACAGGCCGATACGCATCAAAAACGATTCCCCCTCAACTCGTTTCTAAAAAACAAACCTTGTTTGGCAGTCAAGTTTGTATGCCACAGTTACTTTATCATTCAGAAGAAAATATTTGACTTGGATTCAAAGCGGGGGAGTTATGTGCAACGTGTATACACTTGAGCCTAGACGAACATCTGTGCTTCTGCGTACTCATAAAATGGAAATTACTCCTGTGGCGGTGTACAGTACCTGCAAAGCCGGATTTGCAGAGGCAGTTGAAGCCACCGGGGAAGTTCTGGCACAGCGCCCCGTTTTTGCAGGGATTGGAGAGGCACTCGTTGATGTCCCTCTCACAGGCCATCCCGGTGAAACCATCGGGACAGGAACAGGAGAAACCTCCCACCAGGTTGTGGCAGGTGCCGCCGTTGTGGCAGGGCGACGGCAGACACTCGTCTATGTCTGTCTCGCAGAGAGCCCCCGAGTATCCCGGCCGACAGTGACAGGCGTAGGGCTGGAGAGGGTGGTTGGAGACCAGGATGACCGGAACGCTCTCTTGGATCTTCATGTCGGGGCCCACGCTGAGGCGGCGCTTGCAGGAGCCCCCGTTCTGGCACGGGTTACGGGTGCAGGGGTCGTGGTCCACCGAGTCGATCCGCACCCCGCTCTGGCGATGCAGGATGTCCTTGATGCTCTGGAAGAAGGTGGCCACTCCGCTGGGGTTCACATACTGCCCGTGGCCCCGCTTCACGGCGGCCATCAAGAAGGTCTCGTTGTTCATTTCAAAGGCTCCGTAGAGCAGGACCCCGGTGCCCAGTCCGGCCAGCTGTGAGTTGGCAATTCGCAGGAAGCTGAGGTAGTGATTAGTGAGGAAGTTCTGGACCCCCGGTGTCTGGAGGCGGATGAGTATGCTGTTGTCCACCGTGGCGTTGGTGAACCCCATGAAGAGGATGCGGACGGTGTTGCTGACGGTACCGTGGACGCCGTCGCTGCTACGGACGGTTAGCTCGAACGTTCCGTCAGCTGACCGGGCCTTGGAGGTGAGGTCGCAGGAACCAGTGGGGATGCTGAACAGGCTAGGGGCGGCAGCGGTCATGGAACAGTGGAAGGAGTCTTCAATGTCCGGGTCCTGGGGTTTCACAATCCCCAGAGAACCTCCGGGGAACACGTTCCCAAAATAGTGGACGTAGATCTCCACAGATCTCGGCTCCGAGGGATTGTCGTTCTGATCGTTCACCTTGACGTGGACCGTCCCAGTGGAAGACATCTGGGGGATGCCAGAGTCCTTGATCACCACTGAGAGGTAGAAGTCGCTGATCTGCTCTCTGTCGATCTCCCTACTGGTGGTCAGGAGCCCAGCGTGGCTGAGACTGAAGTAGCTGGTGGCCGAGCCCGTGTTGAGGAGGCTGTAGGAGAACGGACCCTGGTTGGGTGGCAGATCTGGGTCGGTGGCCGAAAGAGTTGTGACTGTTACTCCAGCTCGCTGGTTCTCCATGACCTCTGCGTTCACCGCTGTGAGAGTCGGACCGTTGTCGTTGATGTCCTCCAAGCTCACGATCAAAGTGGCACTGCCAGTGGCAGCAGGGGAACCTGTGTCTACAGCCAGCAGAGTCAGGTTGTACACAGGTGTGGTTTCCCTGTCCAACTCTGTGGCAATGGACACTTGGCCAGTTTGAGGGTTGATCGTGAAAATCTTTTTGGCGGAATCGCTGGCTATGGAGTAGGAGAACCTGCTCCAGCTGGGCACAGAGTCCGAGTCCTCCGCGCTGACGAAGGTGACCAGACCCCCGGCAGAGAGGCCCTCGCTGACCTGGACGTCGTAGAGCTCCTGGGTAAACACAGGAGGATCGTTCGCATCTAGGATGGTGATGTTCACAAACACCTCGTCGATATCCGCTCCACGGATACTTCCAGCGTTCTTCGCCAGGACTTTCAGCGAGATCTTTTCCTCCTTCTCACGGTCCAGGGGGCCTGTCACATAAATCTGGCCTGTTTTCCTGTTGATGCCAAAACCCTTCTTTCTGCTCTTCCCAAAAATGAGATAGTAAACCAGCCCATTGTCTCCTTGGTCACGGTCGCTGGCAAACACCTCTCCAACCACCGTACCTCTCAGAGCGGCCTCAGAAACTTCGAAGTAGTACTGCTTGGAGACGAAGCGGGGCACATACTCGTTGGCTCCCTTTAGTTTGATGTTGACATTAGCAAAACTGCATCGTTCCTCGTCCGGGACGTTGAAGGCCTTTACCGTGAGGTGGTAGACCTGCTTGGCCTCGTAGTCCAGGAACCCCTGGGTGGTGATGACGCCCGTGTTCGGATCGATGACGAAGAGGTCGCTGTCGGAAGACTGGATCACGTAAGCCATGACGGCGTTGGCCCCCGAGTCTCGGTCGGTAGCGTTCATTTTGACCACGGTGGTCCCACTCGGGACGTTCTCCTGCACGACTGGGAAGTACTCATCCGGGTGGAACACGGGCGGGTTGTCATTGACGTCCGTGACGTGGATGGTGACAGTGACATAGCTGGTCTTGGAGATCCAGCCTCCATCGGTGGCGGAAACTCGAAGGTCGTGTCGTTGCTTCTCCTCAAAGTCCAGAGTATGGGCCAGGGTTAAAACTCCCGTTTTGCTGTTGACGGCAAACTGCCCCATGTCGTTGCCTGAGGTTATGTTATAGGTGATGAAACCGTTCATGTCTTTGTCTTTGTCTCGGGCCGACAGTGTTCGGATGGCAGTTCCGACAGCAAGGCTTTCCGGAATGGTGGCAGTGACTTGGCTTTGGGAGAACTCTGGTGTGTGGTGGTTCTCCTCGGTCACAGCCACCCGCACCGCGGTTTTAGCCGACAGGGGAGGGTTCCCTTTGTCTCGGGCTGTGACATCGATGCCGAAGACTTTATTAATATCTGAGGAGAGGGAGGAGGCTACTGTAACCCATCCACTCTGCTTATCCAGCTTGAACTTGCTGGAGCTGTTTCCTCCAGATATCACATATTCTATTTCAGAGTTCAGTCCAAAGTCTTTGTCGTCGTGAGCAACCACCCGAATGAGTTTGGTGCCCACCTTGACACTTTTGGTGACAGGGGTAAAGTA
The DNA here is from genome assembly GCF_021917145.1 of Hypomesus transpacificus. NCBI lineage: Eukaryota > Metazoa > Chordata > Actinopteri > Osmeriformes > Osmeridae > Hypomesus > Hypomesus transpacificus. Next base: position 2,671,834 of record NC_061060.1, read on the forward strand.
GGCGGATGATTCAAATTTCGGTGGATTGTCATTGCTGTCGACGATGTTTACGATGACCGTGGTCTCGCTCATCATGGGGCTAGTCCCACGGTCTGATGCAGTGACAATGAAACTGTGGCGGTTGATGTTGATGCTTAAAGCACCGGTTGAGTTTTGGTACTTGAGCTGCTGCTTGACGAAGATTTCCCCAGAGCTCGAGTTGATTCGGAAATATTCAGCCTGGGATCTGATGAAATAGAATATCTTGCCGTTGAAGCCTTCGTCCGGATCTGTAGCCGACACTTGGGTGACCAGCGACCCTATCTCTGTGAGCTCGGGGTAGTCCAGGTAGTAAGATGGCCGACTGAACCGAGGGGCATTATCGTTTACATCCGTCACGAAGATCGTGACATCAGTGCTAACTGTCCAGCCAGAGTCATGAGCGGAAACTTTGGCGATGTAATGATCCGTGTCTTCTCTATTCAGTGACCTGCTGATGGTGATGTCTCCTGTTTTGGGGTTGATCTGGAAGGGGAGACTGGTGTCGGAAATCGAGTAGTGGCTGACGGCGTTAGCTCCCGCGTCTTCGTCCGTGGTGGTAACCCGGGCAACGGTGTACCCCACCGGAGCGTTCTCCGGAACGGTGGCGCTGAAGATCTTGGAGAACCTTGGTGCGTTATCGTTGACGTCCAGCACGTTGATGATGACCTTTACAGTGGTGGTCTTGGGGGGGGAACCCCGGTCTGTGGCTTTGACCTTCAGGGCGTACTGAGCGACCTTCTCCCGGTCTAGGGGACGGGTGGTCCGGATCTCACCGGTCGCCCGGTTGACGCTGAAGCTGTTCTCCTTGTTGCCGTCAACGATGGCGTACTCCAGCTGGCCGCTGGGGCCGCTGTCCTGATCCACGGCCGTCACCAGGAGAACCCGCTGAGGAGACAGGTTCTCCAGGATCTGCGCATGGAACGGCTCGCGGTCGAACACCGGGTGGTTGTCGTTCACGTCCGTCAATGTTATCTCCACTTTTTCGTACGCAGAGTACGGGGGGAAGCCTTGGTCCCTGGCCTCGATCCACAGGATGTACTTCTGAATGTGTTCGTAATCCAGGGAACGCTTGATTGACAGCTCCCCGGTCAGCTGATCGATCTGAAAGGAGTTATCCAGGTTGCCGCTGGCGATATAGTAGGACAGCGACCCGCCCCGGGTTGACGACCCCGTCACCGTAGTAACGACGGTGTTGGTGTGTTGGTTCTCGGGGAACGTGAACGCGGCGGCCTTCATCTTGATGACAGGGAAGTCCCCCCCGGTCACAAAGCGAACCGTCACGGTGGTGGTATCCGTTTTGGGGTTGGTCCCGCCGTCTTTGACCCTGACGGTGAGGGTGACCTCTGAACTCCCCAGCAGCTTCTCATTGGCAGTGATGGCGCCTCGGACGGGGTCGATCTTAAAGCGCTCGGCGTTGCGGCCCGTCAGGGAGTAGTGGAGCTGGGCGTTGGAGCCCGCGTCCTCGTCCGTCACGGTCACAGCAAACACCAGGGAGCCTGGAGATACGAGACACAAAACAACAGATGTCACAAAGTGAAACACTTGATGGGGTCAAATGGCTGAGTGGTTAGGGAGTAGGGCTATTAATCAAACGGTTGTTGGTTCGATTCCCAGCCATGCCAAATGAAATTGTGCCCTTGGGCAAGGCACTTCACCCTACTTGCCTCAGGGAGAATGTCCCTGTACTTACTTTAAGTCGCTCTGAATAAGAGCGTCTGCTAAATGACTAATTGTGAATTGTAAATTGACTTAATCTTTACTGTATAATGGTGCAATTATTTTAGTTCAACATATAGCATCTTTATGTATTACACAGCACAGATAAGACACATCTATTTAAGTATATACTCAGAAGAAAGGAGAAGTAGACAGAATCCCTCTTGAACCACGCACCTGCCGAGGTGGAGGCCGGGATGTGCGTGACGTAGGGGTGGTGGTGGAAGCGAGGAGGGTTGTCGTTGACGTCGGCCACGACCACCGACACGGTGGCGGAGCTGGACAGCCCCAGAGGCTGCCCTCCGTCGGAGGCCACCACCAAGAGCTGGTAGCTGGCTCTGGCCTCGCGGTCCAGGGACGAGCTGGTGATGATCTGGCCCGTGGCAGGGTTGATGGAGAACTGGCCACTGCCTCCCGTCAGACTGTAACTAGGTGGGAAAACGACAGGAGGCATGTCAGGGCAACATGGAGGAGATTAATGTAGTTATCCTGTAAATGATACACATAATTCAATGTATTACACAGTAGAGATACAGTATAGGGCATGTGAATTAATGCAGTTAAATACTACACATACCAAATGAATCTTTTCCACGTCTATGTCGTGTGGTACTGTAGATACAGTATGGTGGATGTGATTTAATACAGTTACATATACACACAGACAAATTAAATCTATTCCATATTGATAACGCCGTATGGTAAATTATAAATCAATAGCAGCTCCAGCAACAGAATAGAATTTGTACGATCTATGTCCTCAAAAAGACGGGTTACACAAAGATTGTGGTATTTCATACATGACAGTGCCTGGGTTGGAAGTCATTTGTCAGTGTTGCCAACATAATCCTATGGAGGGCACTGTTTCAAGTTTAAAAGAGGCTTTGAGTTTCATGAGAAGGACACACAAGTGTAACATTACTTCATAAGCTTGTTGTGGTACACATTTCTTTTTTGCTCATATCCGTATCAGTCATAAAGACTTTCTAAGGCATTCATCTTACAATTCTTTTGAGATACTCATTATCCATTCTTTAGAGTTTTTCTTTCCGGCGACAGAGGCCGGCCTAGTGCAGGCCTCTGCAGAAAACTATCATTAGAGACTCCCCAGAGTTCTCTCTGATCAGAGACATACATTTCTGGTTTTCAAGAAGGATCGCATTTCACTCTGCTTTTCACAAGTTTCCAGTAAAGCTCGGATACAAATGTCTAGTGACACATACATGTACACACCAGCGCATTCTTTGAAAAGGCCTTTTTTTTGGGGGGGGGCATCGTTCCCTTCCTGAAAGCGACGACAAATTACCGAACAAAGTGTGAACACAGACGGAACACAGACCTATTGTGACAACAACAACACCACCGTCCGGAGGCGATCAGGGTCGGAACACAGAGGAGAAACAGTAGTAAAAGGCCTAATTTAACGGGCTGTGAGAATCGAAACTAATAACCGATGGCAACCGGCTCTGCTCTCCATTAGGGCTCCCAACCTAGTGGACCCCCGATGGGCGCTACTAGTTCTGCCATACGCAATTAACATCCTCATTACCATGTTTTGGGAAAGTGGAGCCTGTGCCTCCCCCCCCCCCCCCCCCCCGCCCCCCTCTGTCCTGGATCTTGGTCCCCAGGGAGGGCAGGCAGGGGTCAGATATGAGTCAAACGTCCAGCTTCATAGGCTAGGCCCAGTGAGATCCCCTGGGGCTTTATAGTGGAGGGAAAATGGAGGTGGCGTTGAGCGTATGGACTGTACCTTATCGCATGGGTGTACTTAGTCACTTGACTGTGCTGTGCGATGTGACTGTACCTGGTCACCTGATACCTGTCACATGACCAAACGTTACTCCATGAATGTGCCGGGGTCACGTGACCGTACCTTATGACGCCGTTGAGGCCCGCGTCGGCGTCGGCGCTGTCGACCAGCAGCACGTCGGTGCCCGTCGGGGCGTCCTCGGGGACGCTGGTGTGGAAGGAGGACGAGGTGAACACGGGGACGTTGTCGTTGATGTCATCCACAAGGACTGTGACCGTGCCTGTTCCGCTGAGAGGAGGAGAACCTGGAGAGGCCACAGAAATCATCTTTTAACAGACATTAAATAATGTCGGTGGTTGTAGATTACAAAATGGCAGCTTACCAGTTTTATAGTAGTAGTTTATTCATTTGTGTTCTTTTTTTTTTGCATGTTGGGTTTGCAATATGATGTATTGGCAATGGCTTATCATTTGCAGTGAAATACATGTTGAAGCAATTCATATTCTTGTGAGGACTCAACCACAGTGACCCTACATTTATTCCTGCATCTCTGGCCACATCAACACAAAGCACAAATCACTCGAAAAGGGTTCAATAACTCTGTAATACAATCTGCCGTTTGCCCTTCCTCTGGTCTCGGGATACTGTAGATTTTAATCTTGGTTCTGAGGTATCTATTTTAGGATATGCAACACACAGGGAGTTAGTCTTTGGAATTCGAGAGAACAGAAACCCTATTTTCAGCGAAAATCTAACCGTTTTTTTGTATCCAAGCGAGTGACGGAACAAGGCTCTCTGAGCCCTGGGGGAAGATTTAAATCAATAGCAGATGAAACCCAACTGCAACGCAGAAAACCCCACCGTTTCAAACATCTGCTTGCCTTCGCCGCCCTCAACAAAGCCCCCTTTCGATGGCACATTTAACATAAAGAGTTACCAAAAAATCTACAGCTTGCTCGCTTGTTTATTCAGCTGTCAGTAACATCAGGTGCTTGGACCCTCCCTTCGGTGGGATATTAATAAGAAATAATAAGAAATATCTGGAAAGTGTCCGTGGATAATCTCTTTTGTTCTCTCGGGAGCTGGGCATCATCAAAACTAATGGAACGCTGGAGAAGAGATCTGAGAAAGAGTCTCTGATAAGTCCATTTCATCGCCAAGAGGGCTCTTTTGGTTTGAAAGATCAAGGTAATTAAAAGCATGTGTCTGTAAGCTCAGCAGGTACTATAAGCAACAATCATCTGCTCGTATGGATGACAAAGGGATTAGTGCTCGCTGGAAAGACTTACATTTAGCTAATGGGATTTTCAGGAACAGCACCAGACTTTAATAGTTTTTTTTTAAATCTTAAGATAGCATTCTAAATGGCCTAACTCTAGCTGCCCAGGAGTTTAAAAGTTGTTTTTAAAATACACATATAAATGTCTGAGTAACTTTTAAACTAATATTTGATAGTTGGCTAGAATATTATGTTTCCTGTTTTTCCTAGTTACAGCTGCTCCTGTCTCCAGTGTACATGTTAGCATAAATACACTTAGCACACTTCCAAATTAACAAACACCGCCGCATTCCAGAAGAACACGACCAATGGCATCTTTAGGTTATTTTTAATGACCAAAAGATGCCAAAAAACACCAACTGTATTTTGGTTGTGAATCAAGGACTTGAGTCATGCATTGCATTAGTTTCACTCCAGAAATGCATTTTTAAGAATGTTTATTGCCAAATATAGATATTATATCATTTTAAGGTGTTCATCATTCCATAATGTCAATTAAAAGGTTTTCATCTGTTTGATACAAGCAGTTATCCAGTTCTGTCAGCATTCTCCGTATTCAGTTTCTTTCTCTCTCTTTTTTAGAAACTACCCCAAAATATAGTGGTCTGTATCCTTTCAGGCTGTCAAAACTACAGGCTATTGACACAACAATCTTGTCCACAACTGGTCATGTAATTCAGGATTAGGCGATCGCACACGAGGACAGCCAGTGTCTAGTCAGCGATCGTACTCAGTAGCATTCAGAAGCGAGCACGTTCACATAAGAGTCTCTTCATCGCACACCGGCAACCCAACGTGAGGCGACTGCCTGAGTCATCATACGGGGTTGCCATGGAAGCAGATTAGAAATGCCTGGACTGGAAGAGTGATCCTCTTAATTAAGGATCAATCTCTGCCAGTCGAGTGTCTCTATCAGTTTACGTGAGCGAGCTCTGAGCCTCTGTTCCCGGTCAAGCTCTTGTTCGTAGACAACAACTCCTAAGAGCTTTGGAGCTGTGTTGTGTCATAGATGTTCTGGGCTGCTACACAGTTAAGTGGGTTTCAAAGCCAATTGGTCCATCAAATGGGCCAATCAAATCCAGTCTCCTGGACTCATTAGCTCTCTGGAGCACACACACAATTGTACAAGCAATTAACAGATAAAACAATTAAGCTTAACCATGGCCAAAATGCTTAATTTGGAAATTGCCCAAGCTTGGTACCAGCTAACTTTATTAAGTGTTACCAGAGGAAACACAACAGTCCAAATGCGTTGGAATGATGATTGAGAATGACTGGCCTTCTCAGTGTTGAGAAGTGAATGACTTAAAAAATATTTGTGTTGAATTTCTGTTCTGGGAAACCAGAAGTGGTCAGCTCTTTTCTGTTATTCAGTCCCCTGTCAGAGCATTTCAGTAGCATTGTTCCTCCTGACTAACGGCAGCCAATCAGCTTGGAGCAACACATTTTTCCCGTTTCCTCACAGGACACATTTCGGCCCCTTTCCTGAAGTTTCACTTTTCGGCAGGATGTGATGTCACAACCTATTTACCAGGGGTGCGAGTGAGGAGACGGCCTTGCACACCTCCGCGACCCCGGCCCATCTCAAAGACTTGTGCACATGCGCAACCCCTGACCCCATGCCAGGCACCCCACCTTCATCACAACAGGGTTGGGCGCTGAGAGACAGACACAGTGACCCTGGATAATCCCCGGTAAGCCTTAAGGAAACCTAGCATCCAGCCGTAAACACCAGCAGCCGCACAAACCCTCCTCAACCTGACCCTGAACCTGGGCTGAACCCACTGCTGTTGACAGCCCGGGGGTTCAAACAAGGCATTTTTCACATCTTTCGGGGTGTATCGCTCTCCCAGCACCACGCTCTTCCACTCAGGAGGCTGTTACCCTGTCTCCATTACCACCAGCAGCTGCCTCGTCGACCTGCTGTCAAATGTGTAAATAGTTTGGATCTATCTTGTTACATTGTGTGGGCTGACAGATATAGATGTCCGGGAACATAATATCTTAGCAGCTATGCAAATGTGTGTAAAAGGCAGTTGTTAGAAGCAGTGACGGCTGTAGCGGAAGGTTTCACAGCAGCGTAAGTGAAACCTGGTCCTTTATGCAGATCCATGCTGCATTCGACTCTTTAGTCCTATAGCCACTTACAACAACATCATTTCAGACTCCTCACTGCTATCTCTACTGATAACAGAGACAAACTGATAGCCAAGGGATGTTGCGTTATCAGATTAACTGACAACACGTTAATAATCCACCACTACCATAATGTTATCATAGCTGAATACACAGGGGGCTTATATCATCGCAATGGCATGCTCTCAGCCTGTCCAGCCGTGCCTGTGTCTCCTCCTAGCCTCCTGCCCAGGAATCTGGCCCTGCTACTCAAGCCCGGTGTCAAGGTCGGTGATTTAGCTGAGGAGAACTGGAGATGGTGCCACTATTTAGGATCCACGGCTGCAAGCGCTGGGAGACGCGACAGATAAATATTCCTGCTGTAGGTCTGGCAGTGCGTGGATGTATCGGCCCGGTGGCTGTATGACAGATGACTTCACGCTGCCAGGGCAAGAGACAACGGCAGGGCGAGAGACAACGGCAGGGCGAGAGAGAACAGCAGGGCGAGAGAGAACGGCAGGGCGAGAGAGAACGGCAGGGCGAGAGAGAGCGGCAGGGCGAGAGAGAGCTGCTGGTGGAAACGACAGTGGGACACCGACAGAACCGGTTGCCACCATGCAATGCGATTAAAATGGTTGTTTCCATCAGCGGAAACCTGTTCCCAGACACGTTTAACATTTTCTGTACTTGCTTCATCAGCGGTTATGTGTTTTACACCATTTTCCAAATTTGTATTAAACTTCAGTGTGATTTCACCCATCGGCTCTGCCAGTACCTTCTTGTCTCCATCAGGCTTTAGGAAACCAAGCTCCCACACTCATCTGACAGTCTACTGCTCACTCAGGGGAAGACAAAATCTGAATTATAAGTATTTTGCAAATCCTACTGAAGTATTCTATGAAGTAGAAATACTTAAAATGACCCAAATGAAATGTAGGTCTTTTTTTTTTTTACTGCCCGAGTCAGATCTAAGCTTACCAAGTGTTGTCACCTGGCCAAATAGCTAGCGAGCCGTCAGGTAGTACTGAACCTGTGCTGTGATGAACGTTCATTAGTGTAATCGTATTTAGGGGTTGATCTGAGGTTGTGCGACACTGCAGTGACCTGACATGTCCTCCTCTCTCTCCTGATGGGACCCGTATGACACGGTCGTTACTTACCTCACGTCGAGATTAATCAACAAAGGTGTTTGCGTATAAACTGAGGTAAATAGATCAAGGTCTGTTCTTGTACTCTTGATTTCAGGAAGCTGTTGATGCTTTCCAGAAGCCAGAAAAAAACTGTGCAAAGTGTGTGTGTATATTCAATTAAAATATGTTCCGGAGATTATACATGAGGAGAGACGATTTGGGTTTCACCAAAGTGTTTTTTCAATCAACAAAGACAATGTTTAATCTCCCGGGCGCCTCGTATCCAGCATGAGGCGTTGCCCCTCGAGAAGTGCGTGAGCTGTAGTGAGGCTAAGTCCCAAAGACAGTCTTTCCTTAACAGTGTTTTTCCAGTATTTTCCGAGGGAATACTTCAACAGACCGATGGTATTCTGATAACCCTGTCTATGTTGTCAGTTGCCATTACAGTATGGGGTAAAAAAGCAAGTGTCATTTCACACAGAAACCTGACACAACAGCGAATCACTTTAAGCACTGACGAAGCATAAGTATTGCTGACCCTAACTTAATCACACTGCAAAAGTGATACTACAAATTCAAGGAATCAGGAATCCCTACTGGCTCTTCACATGACACAACTTGGGCCACAGAGACCAAAACATCATATCTCGTGATTCAAAACGATCCTCAGGTCCGCCAAAGTGGTGGAATTGTTGTGAGAACGAGTGTTGAATTTGATCAGCTAATATGCAATTACAAGCTTTCAGTGGGGTGCCTGAAACGTTTGTTTTCAGAGGGATGATCGAATGAGAGTACCAAACCCTGAATAACCTCCAAGCTTCAGCGTTCAAAATAACAAGCTCTGAAGATTTGCTGGACCACGGGCCATCTGCTCTCCCCTGCTCCATCTTAAATACACACAGACAGTTTCCCCTGTAAGCTGGTCATAAGCCCTCTCCAGAAAGCATTGTCTGGCATAAACATATGGCTGGGCCTAAGCACCTTATTAGTGTATATTACCAGTGGGCAAATCACATTAGCCTCAAGTAAGGTGGCATGGCCATACTTTCCGCGCCAGAGGGGGTATAAATACATATGTAATTACAATTAAACTATCTGCTTTTGCCATTTCCTGGCATATGCCACCAAGACAGCAGCGCGGGGGGTAACAGTTATTTGGAGGAAATCACCACCACCTCCCCCCTGAGAAGCTGGGGGGGGGCCCTGGTTACTCCCTCTAATCTGAGCTAAGATCTTGGTTTGGGTGTCTTTGCTGGCACAAGGGATAATCTGTCCCTTCAATATTATTGACGGGTCCAACGTTCAGCAGGGTCGAAACGAACCGAGCGGTCCGTTTTGATCGGTAGGAACAACGACGGGATGTCCAAACAGAGGGCTTCATTAAAGTCAGAAGAACGGGACAGGTTGACTTAGAGAAGATGGATGAATGTGTAAATTTACGAGACAGCCCATCTGTAGCCTGGAGCTTAGGGCTAAACGGTTAATTACGGTTTATGGACTGCGGCTAGATTGTGTTCTTTCGGGGACAGCGTAAATAAAACACATCATTACTCAGGGTGAATTGGCCGCCATCGCAATGAAATTGACATTTTTCTCTCCCTGAGAACCTGTTGCTTTGCAACAAAGCTCCTTTTAATGTGGCTCCATCCAGCACCCATGAATGGCCGAGGGGACACGGTGCAGGGAGAGAGCTATCCCGCACGGTTTGCCAAATATAACAAAGTAAACAGAGGGTTTCTCACAGTTAACGAGGGAGAGAAGGAAAAGGATATATCTCTCTCTCCCTTCTACATCCAACCTACCAGGCCACTCCCTGAAAACAACCTGCATTTCTAATAATGCTGCTCTCTCTGAAGCACTCATCAAATCATTCCTAAACGGTATATGGATTTACAGTTATTTATGGCGTGGCGTGTCTGAATGGTTTGACATATTTTTCTAACTGCCGTTTGCTCATACTCCAGAGCACATTCTGGGATTTTATGAAGTGATTTGCCTTTTGTGGTTTCAATACAATGGCGCTTTTATTTTTGTTGAGCTGTTCAATAGTTTTGAATTCCCTGTCAAACGCTAGACTCCAAGGACTCTTAAATGACTGATCCCCCATTGTATTGAAATGGTCGTGGAACAACAGCTTGTCACCAGTGTTTGGAAAACACACAGTATAACAACCAACTACACACAACAGCTTTTCAAATCATTTTTAAGTGCAAACGAGAGAAAACAACAGAAAAAGAGCTGGTTGTGTCATATATGTTGACGTGGTATCGTACAGGCCTAAACGTTTTCAGTATCTGCCATTTTGGCAGACAGAATACTACAGGACTAGTTTTGAATAAATTGCTCATTTGAGATTAACTGCTAGTGTTAGATATGCACTCATGGATAAATGAACCTCAAGAGGTTGTGAGGGCCTAACTTAGCTTCCATTTTAGAAAGTGTAGATCTTTTCTGGCTGCCGCAAAGCACTAATCATCCAAACCACACCACCTCTTAAAATCTCTTATTAGATACTAAGGCTATTTACACAAACACTCGGTTCCAGCTATTGTTACGCGGGCCGAAACACAGGAGTGGAAAAGAGAGGATAGGAACAAAAACAAAAAATTGCTAGACCACATTGTTACTGAGCCCTTTTTAAGAGTTGATCTAGAATGTTACAGGTCTGTTAAAAGTTCATTTGAGGAACCTGATATTTTAGTTGGCTTCATCTTGTGTTGCCACTAGACTGTTGCTGGCTGAACACTTCTGAAACTGACCCCATTAAAGATTTATTGTGGCAAGCTCTGGACAGTGATCTGTGAGACCCTGACTGTGCTCCTACACCACTTATCAGTAGCTTCATTAACTGAACTTTCCATTTAGTGTATTGTGCAGGTTTGAAAAATAACACAACCGAGCACAAAGTGATAAATATTTCCCACGGACTCCTTTCGGAAGAGACGGACAGCTCGTCTAAAACACGCACAACAGGGATTGACAGCTCCCTACGAAATCAGCACAAGGGACGCGTGATCCTGTTCAGAGAACACTCCAGAAACGTGGGTGGGTCCACAGACTGGATTCACAAGAGCCATTACGCAACATAAAAGATCCTGCTTTTTAAACGGGACGGTCATTAAAATTCTTTATCTGCTAAGCGCCCGTTTAGCCCCTGAAAAGGCAGAGTGCAGACCCTGTGGCCCTCTGGGAAACGCGTGAGAGACGCAGGGGGAATTCTGTGTGACCGTTCCTGCTCGGGCGTGGGCACAGGGATATACTGTGCCTCCTCTTTAATATATGTGACTAAACGTGGTGCATGTAAGTGTCCCCCTTGGGGCCTTCTCACCACAGGGGCCCCCACTGCAGAGCCTTTGCTGGGCTCTCCTCCACAGCTCTGCCAGGCAGACAGGATGGAGGGGGATGTGAGGACTGAGGGGGAACACATCATAGATTATATTTTATACAGCAGAATTCTTCTATCCACGATCTGTTATGCGTGACGCGGATGTGGGCACTGCAATAATTCTCTTTTCGTACGCCTCTTTGGATAAAAGTCACTGCTTCATGACTGAAGTGTCAAACGTAAATATCTTGATATGACATTAAGGTACATGAAATGCAATGGATTTGGAGAATAAAGATAATACAATAGTATTATAACTCCATTCCCTTCACTGGTCTGTCAACCCATTCAAACAAGACTATTTGTGAGTCGTGAAACTTCAGGGCACAAGAAGAAAGTCCTGCCATGCTGCTACTGCCATCAGTGACCAACTGCTGTCCTTAAGTGTGTGTTCAGAGGCAGTGGTGACCCAGGTCCATGAACTCTCCGTACCAACACACTGCACTGTGACTCCTTGTTAACTCCTTGCTCCTTCATTTAACCTTGGCCTCATGTTCATTCTTCTACCCTGGTGTGTGTGCGCGTGTGTGTGTGCGTGTCTGTGTGCGTACATGCGTGTGTGTGTGTGTGTTGCGTGCAGAGGAGGGGGGTGCATAGCTGTTGCTAGGCAGGGACCGAACTGAAGATCAGATAAATCTGCAGTTGATCCCAGATGTGGTCGCTCTATTAGCCCAGACTGGCTCTATTTGCAGTCCTGTTATCTCTCTCTATCCATCCCAGTCTGAGCCTCAGAAACGCTGCCAACAACTTTCCACTGGGCTGATCTGTGAGTTTCCCTTCGACAAGCCCGCTTGTAAAACACCTTTATACTACTTGTATTTGTGCCACGTTTTCAGGACCGGGGTGCAGAGCTCCAGAGGAGTCCAGGCGTGTGCCAGGCGCGGCTCTGCGGAGCCAGGGGTCGTTATGAGAGCCAGCGGCTGGGAGCTCACCCCGGCTCCAGACGTTTCACGACAGATTTCACTCAACGGAGCAGGTCTGAAACTCCACTCAGTCTGCTGTTATTAAGTTCACCTTCCGTCCGCAGGCCAAGCAGGATGGAGACAACCATGAGATGGAACGCAGGCACACTGGCTAAGTGGAATTCATGACATAGTTCACCAAGCAGATCCTTATAAAAAAAAAAATGAAAATAAAATACATAAAAATGTACTCAGTCTTTCTTAGTTGGATTAACACGTTTCCTAGTTTACACACAGTCTTCCATTTCAGTATTTCAACTATGGTTTGCCGTTGTGTGCCCCCATTTAGTCTAATTCATGTTCCAAGTGACATTCACCAAACACCGACACATAAATAAACAAAACGTATCACAGAAAAAAACTGTGCTAGGCAGTGTTAGATGTTTTCAGTTGAAAACTGGCTGGAAGACCATTGGTTCAGATCCCGACTTCCTCGTCCACCTCTGACACATCCAGCCAGAGGCTTCATGGGATAAACATTTCCTCCTGCGTCTCAGTCCTGGCCTCAAACACACCAGAAAAGCATCTCTGCTATTTTCACAGTGTAATTATTGTTTTTTTTTCTTTTCATATTTTGATATTCCACACAAGGCCTGCTGTAGAAAAGGCTGCTTGCTGTAGAATCCCAAATACAAAAGTCATAATATTATGAATTTCCTGACAGGCCTTTGATGATGGAATAATTTGACAAGCCTCTGAATTATGGCATTCTCATAAACCATAGATCTGCACCTAAACACAAGAGCCGTTATTAACCCTCATAAATCCATCACAACACCACATCCTCACGTTATACATAATCCATCACAACTTAAAACTACTACAAAACCTCTTTAACCTATTCAAGGTAACCGCACACTTGATTTATAATACAAATAAACGAATGCACACGTTGACGCTTTTAGATATAGAACTAGGGCTCAGGTCCTTCATAAAGACTAACAGGCATAGTTCGGTTTTTCAGAGCACTTCCGCTATTGTCACCATTCTCGCCAGCAGGCTACGCAGTCCAGAACACCCATCATTACAGAGAAAACACATGGTCATCCAGGAATGAACAAGAACCGCCCTTTGACCATGACGGTCCTGCCAAAGCATCCCAAGGAAAACCTGTACTTAACCGGGCTAGTGTGTGATTAAGCTGGAATAGGGATACGCATGCACTCTGTTCAACTGCACATTTACTGACCTCTATGGAATAACAAGCTAACCTTTTATCTGCATATAACAAGCTATACCACTGTGCCCAAACAAACACAGGACCCTGTTCATTCAAACACGCAAGCCAGGTTTCCGGGGAATAAGTCAAAAACACAATTCTTCTTTTAGTGACGCGCGCGAGAGAGAGAGAGCGCGAGAGAGGAGAGAGAGAGCACATTCAGATTATCTCACTCAGTGAAAACATCACGCTCAGCGTGAAACTGTAATCACAGCATGTTGACATTCTTGTTCATTTCAGAAAAGAAAAGCTACTTTTAGGGTCGGATTTTGCAACTTTGCTGAATGCTGAGAATCCTAAACCTGTTTTTTCAAGGCCTCTTTCCTCCGTGATGAAACCCACATGGGCCCTGTGGACAGAGCTGTAACTTCACGAGATATATGCTGCCATGAATAGGGGACGATAGACATTAAGGTGAGCATGCTAAATGTGTTATGAGTTTAGATATGAGCATCGGTCCATGATGAAAAATACCGCCCCCATCCATCTCAATACCGTCTCGTACTGAAACACGGAGAACATCTCAACAGGTCTGGGCCCAGCCTCCCAGCCTCCCAGCCTCCTGTTAGGGCGGTCTCACCTGAGTCCGTGGCCGTGACCAGGAGGGTGTACTGCCCTCGGGCTTCCCGGTCCAGGGTGTGGGTGAGGCTGAGCTGGCCGCTGGAGGAGAGGCTGAAGGAGCCTTCCTCATTCCCGCCGCTCAGCATGTAGCTCAGCTGGCCGTTGGCTCCCTGGTCGTCGTCTCTGGCCACCACCTGGCGCGGACACACAGAAACAGGCTCCGTTCGTGACGGGAGCACGCACGACTCCTACCCGGTCTAGGATCGAGTCAGACGCTAATAAGTTCTTAGAAAAAAAAGGGGTTGACGTTCGGATGTTCTTTGGTACCCGCTCCTGCACAACCCCGCCCGCCCCCCTGTCCCTCGACAATACGCTGGGCATTCGTCTCTACACCACAGGGCTCATTAGGGAGTTCAAGTGCATCTGCAGACTCATTTCCTTGAAGATTTATGGACTGAAGAAGCTTAACTTGGACTATTTCTACTACTATCACTGGAACCAGACTTTTTAAAAGGTTTATCTAGTTATGATGCTACTTAAGACCAATGTTATTGCAATACAGTTTGGTAGAGAACAATCCAATATTTCACTTTTTTGTTCGTTCTTCTAAGAAAGATGTCAAAGTGTGTACTCATAAGTGGTTTCATATATCATCCCCTTAGTACCGTATGTCAATCGCACATTTCTTCTTGGCAGTTTGCAAAACATGACCACCGTGCTTGATGTTTTTGTAAACCGATCCCTTACACGTACATATTGGGTTAATATGCCTACAAACTTGGTTAAACCATTAGCTCATTTAAAGTCCTGGGGCGGCTGTATGAATTGGGCTTTGTCTAGAAGGACCCGACTCAAACCCGGAGCACTGACCTGTAGAACGTTTCTGGGAAGACTTCCCAGGTTCTCCTGGACGTTCACGGAGTAAGGCGACAGCTCGAACACGGGCGAGCAGTCGTTGACGTCCAGCAGCACGATGTTGACGGTGGCTCGGTCCACCTTGGGGCTGCTCCCTCGGTCGGCTGCCTGGACCACCAGCGAGTACGACACCCGCGCCTCCCGGTCCAGCTGCCGGGCCACCGAGATCACCCCGGTCACCGAGTCGATCCTGAAATCCGAGTTGCCGGAGTTCCCTCCGCCAACGGAGAAGCGGATCTGCCCATTGGTCCCCTCGTCGGCGTCGCTGGCAAACACCTGGAGGACGTCCGTGCCCGTCAGCATGTTCTCCTCAATCTCCACGTCGTAGATATTCTGGGAGAAGCTGGGCGTGTTGTCGTTGACGTCCAGGACCATCATGGTGACCTCCATGGTGGAGGACAGGGGGGGTTCCCCTTTATCCGTCGCCACCACCGTCAAGGTGTAGTTGGAGTGCTCCTCTCGGTCCAGTTCCCCCACCAGCCTCACGTCCCCATCGATGGTGCCGATGCTGAACTTGTTCCCGTGGCGACCTCGAAGGGAGTACTCCACGTAGCTGTTGGGGCCGCTGTCGGAGTCGGAGGCCTGGGCCTTGAAGACCACGGTGTCGACCGGCGTGTTCTCCTGGATGAAGGTCATCTTCTGCGAGGTGAAGGCGGGCGGGCAGTCGTTCACGTCCAGCAGGATGATGGAGACTTGGGCCGTGCTAGTGAAGCGGGACAGGGGGGCTGGGGCCATGTCCTGGACGGTCACCACCAGGTTGTAGAAAGACTGGGTCTCTCTGTCCAGGGTCTTTTTGGTCTGCAGAACGCCTGCCTTGGTGATGTCAAACTGGCCCTGGGGGTCACCGGACACGATGCTGTAGAACAGCTCCGCATTAGGACCTGGGAGGAACACAAACAGACATACTGGGGTTTTTGGGGTGTAAAAATATCAACACATCACTATTATGTATGAGGACACTCAAATGTCAGATGGCTAAGCGGTGAGGGAGTCGGGCTGGATTGATTCCCCGCTGTGCCAAATGATGTTGTGTCCTTGGGCAAGGCACTTCACCCTACTTGCCTCGGGGGGAATGTCCCTGTACTTACTGTAAGTCGCTCTGGATAAGAGCGTCTGCTAAAATGACAAAATGTAAATGTATCCATTTTGTATGAGCCTCCTAAAATTGCAATCAACCAATTTGTATACACCAGCATAACAAAGTCAGCCACAGTAAGCAGTTTGACAGATCTGTATAGGAAGAGAAACATTACAGCAAAGTCCGTAAGTGCAGCACTTTCGGAAACGCTACCTAATAGAAACATTTATTCAAATGACATAACTGCTGTAATGGCACAACTACACTGCCAACAAACAAAAAAATCTATCTGGCCTTGAAATCTAGCCTAATTCCTGTCCTGCCCTGGAGCCGCAGCAAAATGAGGCTTAATTGAGCGTCTGTAATGCAAGTCATTGGAGTATTCATGTGGAACCTCAACAGCACCTTCCCACACTCCGGCGAGTATTTACAGTACACACGTAATCCCTTATCAAAAGCCGGGGGACACATTTACCACGGCGACGGCGACCCGACCGCTTTCGGAGGTCGCGGCTCAGGAAACGCTCACAAGGACGCTTTGTGGAGCTTGTTGCTGAGCAGTCTGGGACACCGTGAGAGGGTCGGGCCGCCAGGACTGGGAAGGAAGGATCCAGACCGCGCTTGAATCCAGACAGCTTTTCTCCCCCCAGGAATGTGGGTCAGAGTAACCACATTAGGTTTGGTGGAGGGGTAATTACAGTAGGAGAGGGACAGAGCTGGTATAATAGCATGAAGGAGTAAAGAAACTCTAAACGTCTGACCGTAACCACCTGATATAGAAACATACCTTTGCCCGCTTGGGTTGTACAGTGGCTCTACTGTTTTTGACCAAATTATTTCGACGTGTGATGGAAAAGCGAAAGCCGAAGAGGTTGGGGTTGGGGTTGAGTATTATGTGTCTTGACTGGTTATTTCAAGTAAAATGCTATCTCGTTTCCTGCCGCCGCGTTCTTTTCCCCCGCTCGCGTTCGCCGACGGCAAGGACTATCTCAGCGACTCTCAACGAATCGGGTTTGTCAGCGAATGACCTGTGGCCCTGCCATAACCCCGGAAGTAAGACATTCCTCACACGACAAAAGAGCGGAAGAGCGGGGAAACGTACCATCGTCGGCGTCACTGGCCCCCACCGTGACGATACTGGAGCCAGGAGGAAGGCTCTCAGTGACGGACGAGCTGTACACGCTGCTGTTGAACACGGGACGGTTGTCGTTCACGTCCAGGATGTTGAAGTAGACCCTGACTGTGCTGGCCAGCCCGCCCCCGTCCTGGGCCCGCACCGTCAGGATGTAGTACTGCTGGGATTCGTAATCCAGAGGCCTTGTCACGTTGAAGACCCCCGTCACAGGGTTAAGGAGGAAGGTGTGGTCTTCATCGTCCTCCTCCAGTGAGTAGGTGATCTCACCGTTTACCCCGGAGTCTGAGTCGCTGGCCAAGATGGCCGCCACGATGGAGCCTGGGAGAGGTAGACGGGCAGACAGTGAGGATTTGTGGGGTTTTGGGTCTGTTACAGCAGGCCGTCTCTCTGCCAACCCAAACCCCTCCGAGCTGCTTCACAACCCCCTACACAACCCCACCAACACTGGATTTCATGGAATAGGTGCCACAGTTAATTTGATGTCTCTTGTTGACATTAAGCTGCAACCTCCTGCATTAAAAGCCTTTTAGACATGCCACATGCATGTATAATGGTCTAAATCTTTCATCCACAACTGAAATATGCTTGAAAATGTGGTGATTAGGTCATTGGCAGAGAGAGAGCGCGTGACGAGGAGACGCTACCTGGTGCCATGTCCTCGGGGAGGTCGAAGGAGTACGTTTCCCGGGAGAATTTGGGCGTGTGGTCGTTGACATCGCTGACCGTGATGTTGAGCCTCATGTCCGAGGACTGCTTCCCGTCGTCTGCTCGGACCAACAGGGAATACTTGGAGCGGCGCTCACGGTCCAATCGCTTGGTGGCGATCAGGTCACCTGACTCGGGGTCGATCCGGAAGCTGTCATCGGCGCCGCTGATTATGGTGTATGTCACAAGGGCATTAGGACCCTGCAGAGGAACAGACACAGAGAGCTTTTGACTTCAGAGGGTTTGTGTAAGGATAAGTAACTGCAGGCGTGGATAAGAACAGGAAGTGGTTTTAGAACAACAATAACAATGTATTCTTTTGGCAGTTGCTTTTATCCAAAGCAAGGCACAATGGACAAATTTAAGCTGCTAGCTCTAGGGCTGCAATCAAATGCTCTACTAAAACCTCCATCCTGGGTTGAACAACCCTAACCTGCATTTGATTCTGGAACTTTGCACTGAATTTTATAACTCCCACATATCTCAGAACACAAAATCCACTGCATATAAAGACTAAGAAATCTGCTGCATACCTGAGCTTTGTTTAACATACATGTTCTTTGTCATGTATGTGATTTGTATGAGCGATTGTATGACATCAAAGTACTTCTACCTGCTGATTTAATTAGCTAGAGATGTCATGTGCTTTCATAACTCACTGCTTACCGCCCCACTTCAATAACAGACTGCATTGTAAGGCAAGCTGTAAAATTAGCTCTAAAACATCACACATTTAAAAAAGTGACATTGCTAAATAGCTTCACTGCTAATCCAGCACGTCACTTCCAGAACTTTTCAGAGAATGAAGTGACCATTTCAGAGAGAGAGAGAGAGAGAGAGAGAGAGAGAGAAAGAGAGAGAGAGAGAGAGAGAGAGAGAGAGAGAGAGAGAGAGAGAGAGAGAGAGAGAGAGAGAGAGAGAGAGAGAGAGAGAGAGAGAGAGAGAGAGAGAGAGAGAGAGAGAGAAAACACAGGAGCTGAATGGCTGAATCCTCCCGAGACCTCCTCTTGGTCTTTGAACTTTGGGACTATAGTGTTCCTCTATAAATGCAGCTAATAGATCCCTTGATACCTTGGACAAGTATGGCTACTCCACATGCAAAAGCCATAGCAGGGACTTGGAGCAATTGGAGTAGGGGGCCAAACACGATATGACAACTGAATAACGGTGGCGAAAGAGCTTGACGTTTATGTTTGTTCCGAGCATAATAGAGGAGCAGATCTCTGTCTGCTCCTGTCTTGTGCTGAGGCGGACTCAGTCGTTTCAAAAGGCTGTACCTTTCATCAGGCAGAAGTGGGCTCTGTTTCACACAGTCAAAGCTGAAGTTAAAAGCTTACAGTGTTTCACTCATAGCTGACGTTAGGGCTTCTTTTGATCTCGCTGACACAACGGTCAACGGAGTACATTTCGTAGCTTCCGACCTGCTCATTGAAACTGAGTTTTAGTCCGGCAGTCTGATCGCCGAGGGAAGAGAGCAGGAGAACAGATAAAGGTTACGTCTCAACACTCTGTTTCCCATCAGTACTTTAACACACAGCCTCCCTCTGACCCAGTCTCATACCAGAGAGAACCAGACACCAACCAGTAAAACGTTTTTTTAAATATATATATATTTTTTTATATATTTTTTTTTTTTTACTGAGGGAGGTCAGAGGGAGACTGTGTTCATCTGTGGCCCCCGCTGTCATCAATCAGGGCTCACGATCTGGAAATCCCATCAGCCACCTGGGCAGCAAACCGGAACCTGACACCCTCCGTCTGCCAATTAATTCTCTGATAGGGTTCAAGAGGAGGGAGCAGGAGGAGAGGGAGTAGCCCCTTAACACACACACACACACACACACACCCTCACACACACACATATACACACTCCCCAAAGCCGTCTGCTCCCCTGACCTTCACCAGAAGACTTTGACTGTTTACCGGTTAACGCCCTCCCAAGACACGGTGGGTAGGGGGAAAAAAGTGGGCCAACCAATTAAAGAGCAGAGTTGTGAGTTAGGTGGCCCAGACCTGAAGAGGAGGAAACTCATTTAGCAGATGAGAGGTTAACGGGAGCAGGCGGGTGGCGGGGGGAGGGGGTGAGAGGTGTGAAACAGACACGCGTCTGGGAAATACAACTTCCTGTTCGAAACAGGACAGTTGGCATGGGCCAATCACTACACACCTCCACCGCCCAATCACGACAACATGTGCAAAGGGTAACAAACGGTACTATACCTATGCCTTTGTCAGCAACACTTAGCTAGTGTTGTTTTTTTATAGAGGTGTTAAGAGTGGGGAGTCAACACATTTTCTGTGTTTTAGGCCGAGAACTTGAGGGTTAAAAGTTGTTGATCTGCTTCTTTTAGCACCCATTGTTTTCATTTTCTTCGTTAACTGAGCTGTACCTGCAGCATAGTTTCCACGTTAGGTCAGAAGTAATAAAACAAGCGCGTTTCTTCCAAAGAAAAAGGGCAGTTTCTCTCTCTCTCTTCCAATGAGGTGAGAACCAATCTGCAGGAGAGACTTTCATCAGGAGTGAGAAGGCGATACTTTCATCTCTTTTGTTTCGAAGCTCATGCAACCGTTTCCTAGCTCCGCTTGGGTGGAAATGAGGGTAGCGAGAGAGAAAAAATCATAAAAAAAGGCTACGCAGAAACAGTTTTCTAGCACACACACACACACATGAATCACACATGTAGCGCCCTCAGTCTGGCTGGGATCATAATGATGTCTGAATCCAGTGGTTCAGCTGGTCTGCAGCTTGTTCTCTTGGCTGTGTGTCTGTCCCTCACACATCCAGCTCGAGGACTCCACTGCATTCTGTACACTTAGTGTCAGCGCAACTTAAGTTTCCTGAGTTAGGATGTGGGCAAAACCTTGGCTAGCCTCATATCTGGCTTGAAAAAACGGCAGGCTTGGAACACAAAAGCTGGTGACCTATTCCTTGCTGTGTTCAAATACTGGATAAACATCTCCTTTCCTGTAATAAAAGATCGACTGAAAATCGACTAAAACGGTCTTTATAACTGACAGATGTCTTTACATTTGTCTTCTTAACAGACAGGCCTCGTCCCAAGACTCTGAGCCTTACTCTTTCTCTTTCCCACCAACCTCATTTCTAAATGGAGAGTTGAAGGGATTGAAGGGGGAAGACTAGAGGAGCAAGGAGAGGAGTCAAGTAGACAGCCAGGAGAGGAATCAAGCCGTGAGAGAATTTGTTTCTGTACTATTTGAACACAGATCAAGCCCCTTTATATTCAATAGAATGGAAACAGTGAAAGACTGTGTGAAAGGAGCCCCTTGTTTCTATTACAATACCATGTGGTAAAGCCGTCTAGATCAAAGCGTTAAAGTTCACCGGCATAGACGAAAAAGGTAATCAAATAATGTCCTTAAAAATCCCCCTATTCAAAATATTGACCGGCCTCCAGTACAATAACAGTGAATGTAGCATTCGGATCGAAAATGAATATTCCAGAAAGGCCTGATTTTCTTTTCTCACATTCGGAACTGGCGAGAGGCAGAGGAACAGCTGTGCAATAAAAAAACGTGTGGCCTCATAAGTTAACATTAAGTATGAGTCCATATTCCCCCTCTCACTAATCCCTCTCTCCTCTCCGGGCGCACTTCTTTCCATCCAGTCCCCTTGTCTCGTTTGGCAGGGCTGAGAGACCGCAGGCCTGGGGATACGCTGGGAGGGCCTGCTTTTTGCTCAGCGCTGGATTTTATGTCCACATCCTGCACAAAACTACGCAAAGATGGAGGCTTTTGCTAATCGAGGCTGATGCCAGTGATGTAATGTGAACTACGGTGGCCGCGGAGGGACTATCAGAGCTGCGGGGCGAGGAATCAATCGCTGGCCGGTCTCCTTGGGGCTCTGTGATATTGCCGGTCCCTGACACATCTCAGATAACGTCAAAACACTGAGCAGCAGGAAAGTGTGTGTGTATGCGAGTGTGTGTAAGGGTGTGTGTCTGTGAGTCTGTGTGTGTGTGTATTTCTGAGTGAATACCTTCACACTGTGGTCGGATGCTTGGTGGGAGAATTGCAAAGAGCTTGATGACGTTGGCTGAAAACTACGAGCCAACATTCCACCTTAGCCAATTTCAGTTTTTCCCGTGTCTCACAGCCAGTAAAGAGCCCTATTGTAAAACTGTTCAGAGTAAGGGCTACCTAGCCTATACTTTACACTGACCACCCTTTTACAAATGTATGATCAAACATCCAGACAGAAGCCAGAGTATGGAAAGCATGAAATCCTAAAGCATTTCACCTCATCTGCATCCGTAGCCGTTAACTGCATTATCTTGAATCCATCCCCAATGTTCTCCTCGATGGTCACATCCAGAATGTCGTTGGGGAAAACAGGCGGGTTGTCATTAACGTCCTGCAGGGTGATCTCCACCTGGACAGAAAGAAAGAAAAACATTTAAATTTCCATGATGAACACTTGCCAAAACCTGCTAAAGAGGTTACTTTCGCTGCGGTGACCTTCCTTGACTTCAGACAGACATGTTCCCTTGCAGGGGAGCAGTTATCATTCTCTCACTCTTCATAAAACGGGGAGTTACTGAAAAGTGATGAGTTCAGCCTGAGTCCCAAGTGCATCTGTATGTCACAGGGAGAGAAGTAAATGCTAAACTTGGAAGAGCTTCACCCAGGGTGTGTCTTCATCATTGGGATGAACCACTGACAACTCAGTGATGTCTACATCCAGGGGCACCGTAGGGAGGGGGTCAAAAAATAGAAAAACGAATATAAATGATAAACTTTTTATTTATTTTTATGAGGCCCAATACACCTGCTGGCACCCCTGTCTACATCTGAAGGCAGTCAGGTCCGACACCAGAGCTCCGTTAACTGGTGTCCAGGACTGAGGTTCCTATCTCCTCCACCATGCACCCTGTGAAAGAAATGTTGGGCCTATGTACAACGAATGTCCACAACAACCCTGGGACATACCCGGCGCTATAGGCAACAGTATTCATTTACCTTTATCAACAGTAACTACAAGGAGGGATTTGAACCAACCATCTTTTGATGCTCTACCACTGAGCTGTAGGCCTATTTGCTGCAAAAAGCATGCAGACAAATCCAGATATCTGGGCGTCACATAGCGCCAGACATGATGGTGTTAAATACTTTGCGTTGTGCTCAGGAATATTACATTTCCACTCACACCACACAACTTAAATATGATCCGCTCTCATCTGCTAACCCAAATATGCATTTGAAACCCAGTAAACAGCGTTCGCTTTTAAACCATAACAGACATTTGCTTTGCATTCTCTGTTTATTACTTCTATAAATATGGAAAAGCCGTGTTTAGAGTCTGTAGTTTTCACAATCTCCATTAATGTTGACAGTGATTATGGTAATTCACGTGCCAGGCATCACAAAAACCCCATGCAACAACTTATTTCCGAGCCCTCGCTATTCAGCATCTCCACTCAGAATTGGCGCTTTGAGGCGCTTTGAGGCGCACGAGCCGAAATAGGAAATGAGGAAATGAACAGCTGCCTTACGTTCACAATGGGATTTTTTTTAACCCACCAGAGTTCCTGTGAAGGTATTTAGTGAGGACACAATAGGACCTGGAGATGTCGGATCCACCAGGGGGAGAGATGCAGCAGTCTATTCACACCACAGCCATCGGCAGGGAAACTAGTGCTCACGTGCTCTGCAAACTCTGATAGAAGCAGCAGGAACGACCGCTGGAGACATTTCTAAAGTCCAGCTCATTTGAGTAGGTGCTCTTGTGGGGGAAGTTTTGAGATGGTTGAACTGAAAGATGTCTGAACTCCCGTACTGTTTGTGTAATAGCTATAGCCTAAATAGAAAATAATGAATTGCTGTATTCCTACATCATGAGTGAACGATTGAATAACTGAGTGTTTATACTAACATTGCACAAATCAATACCTGACTGACATAGATAGCTAGTGCTCTGGATGACCTACCAACATGAACAGCAGGTACTGCACTCGTGCACAGCAAGGTTAAGTCTAGGGTTAGCCCTCTTTATTTTGCGCCACGGTAACAAAATCTGATATGGTCGGACAACATGGCAGAACACCGGTTGACATACGATAGCGATTACGACTCGTCTCCACGTTGACCGCTTATTAATGCGATCCCGAAACGAACCGCTCTTTAACTTTCTCTGCCTCCGATAAGAGCACCATGACCCCTGAGTCTGGATAATTAGAGAACAAGACGAATCGGATTCACCCTAACAGGCCCGGACCCTGGCAGCAACAAGGCGCGTTACGTAAAAAAAAAAAAGAAGAAAATTAGGTCGAGACGTCGGAGGGTTGAGGCAAGTTGTGTCAGAGCGTCGGGAATCAGACAAAGTCAACAATCGCTGAATATTTATCTTCCACCCCGCGTGTCCCCTTGATGTGTAAATAATGCAGGGCTCACTTCTGGGGAGTGAACTAATTAGAGTAGAAGAGCGGTTATGAGAAATAATTAAGCCTCGTGCTTAGAGTGTACATTACCCAAACTCCCCCCCCCCCCCTGAGAAGGATATCAAAGGGCTGCGGTGAAAAATTAATCGGAGGAAGAGGAAGTGGGGTCGGGAAGGGGGAGAGGGAGGAAGAGCGTGTTGACTGTTTCTCTCTGTCAGTCAGGGCTGCAGGGTCTGGTCCAGACGTTGGGGTTTGGGGCAGGTGAAACACATTAGTTTACACTGGAAAAGATTGTATTTCACTGACTACTGTGTCGAGTTGCAGCTGCTAACTGGCTTCTGGGTCTATATTATTTATAGACCTGCATGAATGATTCAGACGTGGACCAGCTCCTGAGTGCTGGCGATTATGATACCTTAAGTGATCAGGATTATAGGCCAGGAGTCCGAGGCTAGAGCTTAGATGAAGAGGTCAATGATGAAAGCTTATACTGGACGGCTGCTTATCAAGCCAAGTCTGGATGGCTTTATACGCAAACCTGATATCGATTTAGGGCAGACGTTTAAACACCTTCAAAAAATGATTGAACTCATAGCCACATTCACAAGGGCTTTGGCTGGACTGCATATCCCGTAACTCATCGACGTAGCAATCGGACCCCACTTCAAAAATGTCAAACACTTCCTCGTCCGCCATCTTCACCAGCCATCTTTGGGGTGGAAACGAAAAAGTCTTGTCTGCAGATGGTACTAAAGTCTCGCAGCCACGAGGATCTGGTACAGTAACAGAATGTACAGAAAGCTCTACTCCATCCCTGGTGTTTTGCAAGAAGCGCTCACGGGGAAGAGAAACACAGGATCGGGTTTCAGCGGTGTCTCGCGTGAAGGCATCTCTCCCGTCCCCCAGAGCACGAAACCCTTTTCCCTTTTTATCATCCTCATATTTTAAGAAGTAGAAGCTAGCGAGGGGAGCCCTTCCTTATTGTTCCTTGCCAAGTTCTCTGCAGAGCAAGAGGAAGGATCTGCAGTTAGAGCACACTGATTCCTTGAATGTTACCTCCTGTAGGTTTTTTGAGTTAGTAAGTCAGACTTTCCTGCTTGTTGAGGGGCCAATTCATTAAAGATAGTGCCGGCCTGCATTAAAGATGAGTAATACTGTACACACTTACTCCAGAAAAGGGTTTAGCTTCAGCTGGATTGCGTAAAGCACACATCATAAGGTCTTTTCTCTGACTGAGATCCAAGAAACAGCGACCTTTCACCTCTGACGTAATAGTTGGACAGTCCAACTTGGGTCATTTTTCTTATTTCATTACTCAGGAAGAGTCTTATGGAGAGAATAATGATTTCGCAATGATTACATGTCTCATTAGACACTGTTAACGACTTCCTGACAAAGGTCGAGGAAGCGCTGACTTCCAACCCTCATTATGCCTGGCCTTTGAAAGTGAACGATTCCACTTGCATCCCAGAAAAAAAGGATTGTGTACTGTAGTAGAAGTAGCAAAGTTTAAAAAAAAAGCTCTCTTTGGAACTAACACGTAGAAATCTGGATCACAAAAGCTATTCCTCATATAACACTTCATCGTAGCATCGGCCCGTTAAAAGAAATTACTCAGATGTTGGCTCAGAGCGAACAAAAGGGTGCACAGAATGTTTCTAATGCCAGAAAAGGAACATGTAGATTCAATTCAATGATTTAAAAAAAATATATAATCTCAGCGAAAACTTCCTTGAGCAGAATTGGCTGTTTGTTTGCCTTCAAACAAAGCTGCCACGTTTAGTCAGAGCTTCGACAGGGCCTTGTTCTGGGAGAGGTAGCTGGCTCAGAGAGAGGTGGAAACCACTCCTGCCACGTCTTCAGTAAGAGCCATTCCAGCACAAGCATTTAAAGGGCTCCAACTGCTATCTTTCCTGAGGGGATAGAGACAGGAACCGTCACTGACACCTCCACTTACAATCCCTCCTCTGACCAGGGGCGTAGGTGTCATAATAGGTGTCCCACCTACTTTTTGAAAACGGCAAATATGTATGTGTGTCCCTTCCCTCCCCACACACACATACACTTTTTATTGAGAAAAGTCCATTTAAAGGCCGCATCCTCGGTTACTAAATAAAAAATGTCCCGCCGATCTTACGTCCCTGCCTCAGATGGAGGAGCCTACGCCCCTGCCTCAGATGGAGGAGCCTACGTCCCTGCCTCAGATGGAGAAGCCTACGCCCCTGCCTCAGATGGAGGAGCCTACGCCCCTGCCTCAGATGGAGAAGCCTACGCCCCTGCCTCAGATGGAGAAGCCTACGTCCCTGCCTCAGATGGAGGAGCCTACGTCCCTGCCTCAGATGGAGAGGCCTACGCCCCTGCCTCAGATGGAGAGGCCTACGCCCCTCCCACTTCCTACCACACCCCTTGTCTACAAGCGTAAAGGCCAGTGAGGACACTTTCACAGACAGATGTTTCTATAGCACATTTCAATAGGCTACAGCGTTGTGTCAGCGCTGCTACGACGGTGAATCTTCCCCTTCCTAAAGACCCTATTGTATTTAATACCTTATTGCATGTGAGCATCAGACGTCCTTTTGACACTGGAAATGGATTACCAGCCATCCATAAACCCCCCGGCCCTGTGTCTGTGCCGGTCCTGCTTAATCTGAAAAGCGTATGGCGTGATCCCTGCATGTCTGATAAATGCCCCGCTCTATCTGCTGATGCAGAGTGGGACCGCGGTGATATAACGGCACATTCAACATCATTCATTTCCTGAGACTCCAGAGAATCGCAGACAAAGACCATCTTTATTTCACTTTATCTTCACTTTCCCCCCTCACTTTCCCCTTTACTCATTTCAACTGTTTGGGTATAACGTCAGGGACTCCTGGAGTCCTGATTTACAGTGATGTTAGCTTAAGAACCAGCGAGTTCGGCGGGTCAAGCACACCGCCCTAAGTGCCATCCCGTCTCTGTCCTTGAGAGCAGAAAAGAAACATAAGCAAATGATAAAGGTTACAGTCCAGGTATAAATTATCTGATCCTCCTTCTTTTTAACACGTACGCCATCACGAGGGGCTCGATCTGTCAAACAACAGCCCCCAGGAGCATCCATCGCCTGGCCGCGGCCGACTCCACATGTGCGTTCCCCAGACTGGAGTCTGAGCGTGCCGGGGACGGGAACGTGCCCGAGAAGGAGGCAGACAGGGCTGGACGGCTGCCAGGTCCCACAGCACAGAGCCCAGGAGGAGTCAGGATACAGCTCCCCACATCCCCCATGAACCCCCCCAAACCCTCCTTCTGCCCCAGAAAAACTAACGAGGAAGAGAGAGGGAGAGATGGAGGGGGAGAGATAGAGAGGGGGGGAAGAGGGAGAGAGAGAAGTGGAAAGACGGGAGGGGGACAAAGTGAAAGAGAGAGACACGAGAGAGAGAAAGAGAGACGGAGGGAGAGACAAAAATACAAAAAAAGAGAGGGAAAAGGAAAGAAGAGACACCAAACTAAACAAAACGGGAGTATCTGCAAGCGATCACGGAGCACCTCAGCCTTATGGAACGGCCGAGAGGAGAGCAGAGACAATGCTGGACAAGTGGTTTTAATAAAGGGAATCAGAGTCCTCTCCAAGGACCACTTCTCCGACTGTTAAAAGATAGTTTGTCTAGAGAAGGCCCCCTCCAAGCCCCCAGCCAGCCCTGCCAAGAGAAGTTCCCCTTGTGTGCTTCAGGAGTAAGAAGCAATCCCGCAATGCTAATAACCCAGAGATTGCTCGGACCTGTGTATTACCAGATTCCTCGTCCTCTCCACACACAGACTCCAAACAAATCATGATGAACTGTTGTTTTATAACCGTGCAGAAGTCTTGCATGAAGCAGTGAGAGCTTAAACGTGCATATTTCTTCCCTTGTTGTTGGAGCCTTGGTGAGTTGGGTGGAAGGTTTAATTAGACTTGTGCTAAATCAGACATGACCTAATAGAGGAAACACACTATCAACCTCTACTGAAGGCTCCTGCCCAATCTTCTGCTGTTTTCAAAATAAAAAATAGCATTATGACCTTATTGTAGCCTATTAACTACGGTACATAGTTAGAAAGGATACAGAAATCATAAACATATCAGAGGAAATGATTTCTGCCTTGGAGATGAAAGGTAACAATCGTATTTTCAAGCGTGCTTTGAAGTTGCAAAATCTTCATCTTTTTTCATCAGTTCTTTATTTAAAGTGCTACTGAAGAAATTGAGAAATACTTTTTAACAGTCCAGGATTCTCATACCCAGTGTGAGTCTATGGACTTATCTTCCTGCACCATTACCTTCAGTTACCACATACAACACATGCCACACACCGGCGCAAAACAAGAAGGAATAATCCTGTTGCTGTTACTCTTAAAACTTGATGGTAACTTGATGTGTATAGTGTACAACTCCATCGATTTCTGTGAGTCATTGTGATGATTTAGTAGTGACAGATAATACAATGTGCACCGTTTGCAGTTTCAAGTTCAACCCCAGGGATTTAGAGCAAAGACTCGTAAATCTAAAGGATGCAGATACAAGGTCTCTTTCAAGCCAAACTCTGTCCAAGTCTCCAAGACTTCAGGATCGAGAGGGAAAAAGGTCTGGCTTTAAAGACTATTCCGGCATCCATTTAAAAGTCACTGCCTCCTAATGATGGATGGGTCTGATTTTCAGGAGCAGAGAGCAGAGAAGGCTATTGGTGATAGGCTAGGGTGGATTTGGCCAAACTATGCATGACATAAAAACTGTACAAGCAACTCATTCCTCTTATAAGGTTGCTCCTTCCAGCTACTGGCTTAGGATAATGTAGTTAGGCCCTTAATTTAATCATTAGCGTTAGCCTTGTTTCCGTCCAGGCCAAAGAGATTTTGCTTAGTACAGCACAAGGAAGTACAAGGAAATAACTTGTAGACATGCACTGTTTCTATCCTGAAGCATCCTCCAGGCCTTTGGAGTCCCAGTTGAAGTTCAGATCTTTTAGGACTACTTGGGTTGAAGCGAGACTTTGCTAACTTACAGAAGGTTGAGACATTGGGGACTATCGTCTGACTGGTCTTAGGACCGCTTCACAACACAACAAAGCTCTCTGGTCTGCCCAGAGAACATGGTGGGTTCAGACAGACAAAGAGAGAGGGGGGGTGGAAAGAAAGAGAGAGAGAAACCCAGAGAGAGAGTCGAGTGAGAGATAGAGGGGGGGGGGGGGGCAAAGAAAGAGAAAAAGAGCCAAAGAGAGAGAGAGAATCCAAGAGACAGAGGAGTGTGGATGAAATTGAAGGTTCTAGAGAGGTGGAGTGGTGGCAGGATATAAAGTGTAGTAGTGAGGTTGGGCGGGGCGGAGGGGGGGGGGGGGTGAATCTAAAACAGGACCCACAGTGTAGTGAGAAAGCCCAATGCACCCCCTGCAGACACTGTTTATGTGAACCCCTGAAAACAGTGTAAATGGGAGGAGTGAATGAGAGAAAACAGAGAGAGAGAGAGAGACAGAGAGAGAGAGAGAGAGAGAGAGAGAGAGAGAGAGAGAGAGAGAGAGAGAGAGAGAGAGAGAGAGAAAGGAGGAAGAAAAAGAAAATAACGAGAGGAGGGACAGAGAAAAGAGAGAGAGAGCTAGAGGAAGGGGAGAGAGACACAGGAGGGAGAGAGAGACAGGAGAGAGAGAGAGACGGGAGGGAGGGAGGGAGAGAGAGACAGGAGATTGAGCCCAGCGGTCGGTACCTAATCAGGAAGGTTTGTGCGTGAAGGCAACTCTCCAAGCTTCCTGACTGTTTAACAACCTCAGAGGGAGGCAGGATCCAGCAGTCTCTCTCACACACTGACACAAACACACACACACACACACAAAGAGAGACACTCACATTCATACACATGCAAACACAGACACACAGTGAGAGCTACAGGAACAATCTCCAACCCCAATCACATTTTTACAGTTCACTGTTTAACAGGCAGTCCAGGGTTGCAGAGTCCACTTTGAAACTGCAGAAACCAAACTGGATTCTGATGACACTAGCAGAGGACACACTGCTTCACTCATCAGTCAAGACTCATCCATTCATGTTGCAGCTGGGAGAGTGAACTCATTCAGCTGGGCTGGGGATTGAGACGTTCGAACGCGGCCCAAAGTTTCCCACATCATGGGGACGTCTGTAGCTAGCCACAGAGCTAGCGCTAGTTAAACACTCCCTCAATCATAAAATTCAACTTGGTAATTCCTGCTCTAAAGAATAACCCCCTTTTTCTGATCCTTCACTGCAGCGCTATTACTCATTCTGTGTACCACACATCTGGGTCGGTCGTTGAGACGTCGACAGGAAACGTTTGGCAAGACGGTCTGATCCATGGACGTTTTGAGGGGCGAAAAAAACCCGAAAGAGAAATGTTGATGCATTTAGCATGAGGCGGTGCGAAAAATATCTCTGCCAAAGAACTTGACAATAAGAGACAGCTAGCCCCTTACTGAGGCCATCTATGGAAACAGACTGGAGCTGGAGTTAGACCTCGCAACAGCCTTATTTTCACTCACCGCACACGCAAATCCCTTCTAACAAACATCAGACACACACATGCATGCATACACACGCAAACAAATTCCTTCTAACAAACATCAGATTCACACACTTGCACGCACACACATCACACACTCACTTGCACACACACACCCATGCACACAAACACATACACACAGATCCCTTCTCAAAAACATTGGACACACGCATGCCTGAGTGAACAGACCCCCAGCGCACAAGCAGGTTTTGTAAGGCTTCACATGTTTACTGGCCACTTTTTATCATGAAGATAGGCTCCTTCAGAATACCATTCATCTTCATCAACTGGCCATTTGTATGGACTACCATGGGAAGAAGCCCAGCTCCCTGCAGACCAATCCCCCCGCTCAGAGAGAGGGAGAAAAGAGAGAGAGAGAGATCATTACCGGATTAAAACTTCAATAGCCTCGCCATGTTGCCTGCACATTCCATTATCTCAGACTGTTTACTACTCCGGGTTACAGGCATGTGTTTTTTTTCTTATACATCTTGTTTC
Organism: Hypomesus transpacificus; assembly: GCF_021917145.1. Classification (NCBI taxonomy): domain Eukaryota; kingdom Metazoa; phylum Chordata; class Actinopteri; order Osmeriformes; family Osmeridae; genus Hypomesus; species Hypomesus transpacificus. The sequence goes on from NC_061060.1 coordinate 2,703,239, forward strand.
CTGCATACAGAAACTCCTGATTCCTTCTGAGTTACTCGTAATTTGAAGCACTCTCCTTCTGATTGATGAGATGTTAGATAGCTGACTGACTGTCTGCAGCATGGATGATGTGCACACCAAACACTGCTGGCCCCTAAAATGAGTAAATAACATTTTAGTCTTTTCCATCATCAGGCGAGTGCATCATGTCAAGCTTATGACCCGTTTTCTACAATTGCTCAGGCTGGCCACTTCCTCAAGATACCAATGACACACATTTTTTCAAGTAGTTTAGATTGGTCGGTACGGCTATGGCTGGGGGCCGTCCGATTGGTTCTTTTCTGCTGAACAAAAACAGCCTTCTGGGTAATTCAGCTTCACAGCCACCGCGTTTTGTCTCGCAGCACGCTCGGACGCAGCTGAAAGACTTGGAAACAATCCGTCTCAATTCCCATTCAGAGGACCCATAGAGGCGATTAATTGTCTCCTCATGAAGGCCCATAGACTTGTCATGGAGGCGGAAATGGCGGCCTAAACAAGCCAAGCCATCTTCTTTACCATGCTCTCTCTCCCCCTCTCTGTCTCTGCTATCTTCCACAGACACCTATGGGGGTTCACCGGGCTATGGGGTCACTTCGCCAGGTCAGAGCGTGGTGATTAATTCCTGTTAGAGGTTTCATTGTGGGAGCCCCTCTCTGCACCCCCAGGGGTCAGGACCCCAGTTAAGCACAAGGGTGTCATTTGTCAGTTGACCTTTGCTGCCATCAAGCCTTCAGGTTTTGTGTCTGTTTTCTGCATCCACTCAGAGGGAGGATGAGGGTGAGTGGAAGAGTTTGAGGGGTGAAGGAATGGAGGAGAGAGAGGGACCGAGAGAGGAGGAGACACTGCTGTTCTTCAGTATAGTTCCTCAAACAGAACCCCCCTGTTCCACACAGAATCCCCCTGTTCCACGTAGAACCCCCCTGTTCCACGCAGCCCGGTCAGATACGCAGGGTCTGTGTGTGATGGGGAAACCGACTGAGCTGTTCAGGCCACTAAAAGCAGGGCCCTGACTGTCCCCATGGTGACTGGGCCAGAAACACCCATCTAACCCAAGAACTAGACACAGTTCCTCACAATGAATACAATTGTGTACACTGATGAGGAAGTTGTTTAGTCTGGCCACAAACAATCAAGTTACTATCAATAACATGTGTATTGGGATATCTTATCTTAAGATATACAGAGGCTGTAGTCCTATACACCCACACAAACACACTGTCCAATTCATCATTTACTTCTTCATTCAACATTTATTCAAACTTATAAACCAACCATACAGAGAATCAGTAAGCATTGTTCGCCAGTAACCTTAGCGAATGTGTTTAGTCTGAACAGCATCATTCACCAGAAATGAAGTATTTGTCCCCCGACACAACCAAAGGCCAGGACTTTTTTGTCAACATAAATGTAATGCAAATGTAACAAAATGTCAGGTCAAACCTCATATTTAAAGCGTCTGTGGAAATGTTACAACCATCAAATAAAAAAAGGAACACCAAGTATGTTAATCTATTTACCGTTGGGCATGCACCGTAACTCAAAAACGTGGGCCAAAGTTACACCTCATTCATTCAAGGAAAAAGAGGTCCTTTATAATCCGATCGTCTGGTTGCTGTCAATCAGTGAAGGTTGGAGGATTTAAGCAGGGCCGTGCTGGGGTAAAAAGGCTTACAGTGTCACGTATGATCTAGTCAAAGACAGAAGCAGTCACCACCTCCACCTCCCCCATCCTGGCGCATGCAGAGCACCAACTACCACTTGGCACAGAGAGAGAGAGAGAGAGAGAGAGAGAGAGAGAGAGAGAGAGAGAGACAGAGACAGAGACAGAGACAGAGACAGAGACAGAGACAGAGACAGAGACAGAGTGAGAGAGAGACAGAGACAGAGACAGAGACAGAGACAGAGACAAAGACACTTTCTTGTTGTAATTGATTGTTGTTATTATTACAGTTTTTTCTCTTTATTTTTACAAATGTAAATGTATCATAATTTTGTTCAATCTTACATGGCTTTGGCAACATTGCTCACTCATTCACACCATTAAAGCATTACTGAATTGAATAGAAACAGGAAAAAGAGAGGAGAGCGAAATAGAGAGAACGAGAGGAAGGAGCAAGAGAGAGAGAGAAGAGCAAAAGAGGAAAGCGAGAGAGAGACCAAGAGAGCGACAGAGAGTGGAGAGACAGACAGACAGATCGACTTGAAGGTGAGAGAGTAAAAGAGAGAGAAAGAGCGAGAGAGAGAGAGAGTAGAGAGAGAGAAGAGAGAGAGGCTTGGGTAACTCCAGCGCCTCTACTTCAACTCCTTTTGCTTCTTTTGTCTTTGACACTCACCTCCTCTTCTCTCCTCTTAACCCCTCTCCTTTCTCTTCAGGACTCTCCCCTTCCTTTGTGCCTTCAGACCCTCTCCTCTGCCCGCTTCCCTCTCCTCTCCACCCTTCCCTCTCCAGCTCTCTCCTCAGACCCTTCTCCTCTTTCTCACAATGACCCCTTCATTTAAATCCTTCCATATCTCCCCTCCTCTCTTTTAACCCCATATTCTGATTTCCACTACTTTTCAACTCTGATACCCCAAAACACTTGACTGGGGCACATCAAAGTAAAAAGTGTATGTGTCTGTTTCTCCCCCGATATACAATATCGATGATTCCAAAGAGAAGGACACTGGAGAAGGATCCAGCGATTATGAAGCTGGCATTTCAGAATCGCTGGATATCTTGTAAAAATATCCAGATCCACTATTCTTGTACGTATCACATACCATAGTTTTACTCCACGGTCTGAAGTAAACACCGCTCAAGCCTCAGGTTAATTTGGACTCGCTTGATCTGAGCTCAGGCGATAGTGAGATGCTACACTGAACAGCCAGTTTCTAATCCAGGGAAATAAATCACTAATCCAGATTAAGGTCAGACAGACGGAGAATGGAATTGTCAAAAGTGCTTTTCTTGAAGGCACAATTGAATACTTTCAAGGTCGAGTGAATGGCTAAACAAAGGTTGCTTGAAATAAACAACCGGAAAAGAGAGAGCTTATGTCACAAGGCAGAGAAACTTTGACGTAATCCTGCCAGACGAAGCGTTTTCATGTTTGTTAGTCCACAAAGAAGCAGCGTGTGAAAAGTTGTGAATGGAAATTGTGGCAAACTCCGTGAATTCAACTGTGAGTAAATAGTTACATCATTAGCTTCCGCTTCATGACCTTGGATTAGAAAGGTTAACCCACAGTGACACGTAACCCGGCCAGTCCTCACGATGCAGCAAGGCTGTGTTTAGACTATACTAATCCAATAACACATGTGTACCAAAAGGAGGTGCCTCAAGACAATCTGAACGAAGCTTCTCTGCTATAAATTAAACTGATGAGTTAAAGTGATTTCAGCGAAGTTAACGTCTTCCCAGGATTTTCACGGCTGTACTATCTGAACATAACAAAGCCACAAAACAGTCCATTTTGGGATGATAGATAACAGACAGATTCAAGTTCAAAGGCAGTTCAACTGCTGGTGTTCAAGTGGATGTTACACATCTCCCCATGCTCGGTCGCATGTTTTCTGGTGGGATGCTAACATCTATCCAGGGGGATTTTGTGTCTCTTTCAGAGCAGAGGCTACAAAAGAAGGCGCCAAACTCAACGAGGCAGCTGTGTTTGCGAAAGGAAATCATTTTTTAAACGGCGCAGTGAAATATCGAGGCCCCTCGTTGCTCGCCTGGGTTCCAGCACACGCTGTCTCTTCAGCGGCCGATTGGCCAGATCCATCACCTGCCTCTAAGACAGACACTCAGAGGACTCCTGCAATTAGTGAATTAGCAGCTGGGAAGCCCGTTAGGACCTCTCTTGGGTATTCACTCCATCTTCACTGTTTGGAAAGAGTCCACACCACCAGACAGGCCGGGCCCTAATGGATGGAGGCTTGTCTTTAGGGATGGGGATGTATGCTGGACGTAGAAGGGATGTTCCAGACTCAATGAAGAGGTGCTGCTATGACGACGCCTCACGGGGCTATTGAATTAGCCTGAAAACTGCTTTTACGCTTATAGAAGATGTCCGTTTTGGTTTTAAGGATACATATTCTTTGGAGGATTGGCTGTTGAGCCTGTGGCAATTTTTCTTTGAGAGAACCATGGAAAGAACAGTAGACCTTTCTTGTATGTATTACGGCAGTTGATTGTTGTACGTATTGCGGCAGTTGATTGGGATACAGGACACAACCAAATACATGACCAACAATTTCCAAATGGGGAAGGGGCACATGCATATTCTCTCGCTGGATATGAGGTGAAGTCATGACATTCTGGAGATGTACTCTCGATTCTTCACATGGTTTTCATGTAGATAACAACACACAGCCGAGCGCCTCTCAACACAGGCTCCCGTCTAATCTTAGCTGCAGCTTCAGAAGTCTGCAAAATGTCTCTCTCCCACCAGAGAAATAAAACTAGTCTCTCCCACCCACGCCCCCACCCCACCCACGCCCCCAACACCCCTCAACCCCCCCACCCCGTTACGCCCTCTTTGTCTCCTTGGGTTGTCATGTCTCTCCATTGTTTACAGGTGTCATTTATCTTCTACAAGTCAAACTGGGGGCAGAGTATACACAAAGCCTGTAAAACTCTTAGCCTGGTCCACATGAAGTGGTACATCTATTTTTAAGAGGTAACTCTAGAGGCAGGAGTGAAGAGGGAGGAGAAGCAGGAAGAATCACAAACTGTTTTGCACCGCAAAGTCGACGTTTTTGGAGACGGGGGATAGGACCGTTTTTTTGTCTTAGTTTTTTTTTCTTCATCTCAGTTCAACAAAGGCCATATAAGTAATCCTTCCAGAATGGAGTGCAATCCTCCTGGCTACAGACTACTCTCATTGTTGCTCTTGGCAAACAGTCTTCCACTGGCAATCGAAAAGAGTGATGCTATTTTCTGTCAATTTTTTTTTCTCTTTCCCCCCCCCCACACGTCTATTCCTGAAACATTACACAGTGAATATGTTGATTCTTTGGTCAAGTGTGGGCTGAGATCGAAGGCCTATAATCAGTTTTCCAAACCTCTCTGCTTTCCTTAGCTTTGCCAAAGGCTTGTTTATTTCTATCTGGATGACATTGTCCAATGTTGGTTCATGCTTCAGCATGAAACATTAGGCCTTCCAACTTCTTCAGTTCTGTGTTATGATTAAATGCCCAGACGAACAGGGCCTGCTCCACGTTTGACTAAATTTAGAGTAAGATAAATACAGAGAATAAAGACTCAACGGAGCCCTGCCAGTTAATCAAGAAGGGGTACACCTATTTGTCAGAATGTGAGGATCCCCAAATTGTAGGGTACAGTTCCTAGGTCATTTCCCACATGTTTCCACGAGCGCAACACTTGTATTTATACAGGACGTTCGCTACTCATAACCTCTGACATTCAAACAAATGGGATAATTAAACCTCTATTGATACTAATTAAAGCGTTGCAGGCCTCCGAATCTGGAACATAAACAGGGTTGTGCCCTGCTCGATTATTTTGTTCCAACGAACTGTGTCAGCGCTCCCCTGAAACGAAGAGATCTGCATCCCGTTCTTCCCTAACGCCTGCTGCTCTGTCTGAGAGTGTTCATGACAGACACTGAGCTGGCTGCTTTGACAAACACGTGGTCTAACCGTCGCTGAGTAGAACCGGAAGTAAGGACAGGGGATTTATTTAAGGCTCGATCCAGACAGCAGAGACAACAATGCAGCTCCCAATCAAAACAGCTTGGGCTGCATCTGGACGCAAGGATGTGAGGCCTGCGGAGGCCGCAGGAACAGGAGCTGGGATTGTTACAGGGCCTTGTAGCACAGACAAGCTTCCTGTTATTTGTTTTGTAGTAAATGCTGATTCTCTCAGGGGGATATGACTGACCCTTCTAGGCTGACACCAGCTTCCCGACAGAGGAATGATGTGTGCATGTGTGTGTGTGCATGTGGGCCTGCATGTGTGTGTGTGCATGTGGGCCTGCATGTGTGTTTGTGCGTGTGGGCCTGCATGTGTGTGTGTGCGTGTGGGATGTGTGCGTGTGTCATTCCAGAACACAAGGACAGGTATACAAGCCTGCTCTCCTTCACCAGAACTTAATGGTCGGCTCAGGACCCATTATCTAGTACCACAGACATGTTACTACTCAGCAGAGTAGTGGAGAGAGACACAAAGACACAGAGAGAGAGAGAGGGGGGGGGGGGCGAAAGGACAGATATCGAGAGGGAGATAGAAATAGAGAGGAGAGAGAAAGGAAGAGAGTGGGAGACGGATGGAAAGAGACGTGAGAAAGAGAGAGAAGGGAGTGTGTGAGAGAGAGGAGTAGAGAGACGGGAGGGGGCAGAGAGTGAGCGGGGGGGGGGGGGGGTTCAGAAATGAGAAAGGGAGAGCAGGAAGGGGCCTATGCAGACTCTGTGGCGTGAGTTTTATTGTCGAACTACTTAATTGTAAATAACCGAGCTGAGGGATGTGAGAGGCCATTCATCCTGCAGACAGAGTGATTAATCCATGCTGAGTTCTGGGAGGGCCTGAGAGAGAGAGAGAGAGGCCTTTCTCCTCCTTCCTCGCTCTCTCTCTCTCTCTCTCTCTCCACCCTTTTCTCTATCTTTCCCCAGCTGCCTAATTGGCTAATTTCATAAACTTTTTAAAAGAGACCCAGAGAAGCCTCTTTGGTTTAAAAGCCCAGCTTTAAAGGGCTTTGAGAAGCAGCGAAGCATCTCTACCTGCGGTTCCTCCAGGCTTTGTTGGGTTTGGGGCGACAGTCAGACCGAGTCCACGGGGAGCCGTCAGGGACAGAGCAGATCATGGACAGGCTCTCGTTTCACAGGCCACACGAGGAAGAAAGGAGTTTACATCAGGCTCGATGCTGGTCACTTCCCAGTGCTTTGTCCGAGCTAAGACTCTATGGCTCGATCATTGTGTCACTCTGCCCTGATGCTGTGGGTTAGGAACTGGTCAGGGTGCTTTGATGTAGAGCAAACAGATCTATGCAGATGCATGGTGTGGTCAAGCATGCTGTGTCTAGTAGCATACATGTGGGTTTTCAGACTGTGATTTGTAGTTATACATACTGTAGATGTGAGACGAGATGAGCTCCATTGAGCTACTGAGTAGGGCCTAGTTTAGAAGCTAACAGGCTTGAAATAACATTTAATGAACAAACCATGTAATACATAATGGATCGCGTCCAAACACAACCGCTTGCTGCTTGATAACTGCGTTTACTGCGTGCCTCGAAAATCACCGCAGCCAGACGCTCAAACGTCTGGATCAGTTACTCAGCCCACACGAGTCGCCAGGCCGCCACGGCAACACGCACCCTCGGACAGGCAAGTCTCTGCCTATCACGGGTCTGAATCGGCGTCTGTAAAAAAACGCCCGGGTGGTTTCTGCTTTGCGGTGTTTATTCTCTCGGGCAGAGCAGCGTTGACCTGCCGTGCGTGTGTCGGGTCCGTAACAGAGATACGATCTAAACCCCCGAGTCTCCAAGGCGGCAGCTCTAACGTCGTTTCTCCTTTCTCTCCCATTAGTCCTTTATTCCCCTTTTCTAAATTGTATTTATTTATTTATTTCCGTGGCACGGTATCGTGCTTTACAAGCGGTACATTCCAGCCTTTGTGCGTTGGAGGGCCCTCGGCGGGTCCGAAACGGCAGATAAACCGAGAGGATAAACACGTTCCCATTAGAAGCTGGCGGGCGACCAGACGTACCTCAAAGAGATCTGTGTTATCTGCACCGCTGCTCTCTGCTTCACTCCTCTACGGGGCTGCAGGGCGCGACAGCCCAGATATAGACAGATCCATCTCCAGAAATAACTGACAAAAAATGTTTGTTAACTATTAATACAGTTTATTACTATTGAGTAAACATTTAGTTTAATATTCTAGAGTACTAATGTAATATAGGCCTACTATTTTTTTGTTTGTCGAGGACAACAGGTGTCAGCTAGTTTTAACTGGGCCATGTGTTGCTTTTTCGGAACACTATATTGGTTATTTAGATCATTTAGTTTCAGGAGTTTCTTTGATAATATAAACTTAAGATACGTTTGTGAATCAAATGAAAATGAAGATATATTTCAACTATAGTTTCAAGATCTTTGGCTTTCTTTGCTTTGACAACATCAACTCAAGTATCTTCTTGGCTTTTATATTGGCCCCAAAACAGCACAGGAGAAGAGACACACTTACTCACTGAATCAAACACACAACACACCTACAAACTGTATCACACGCACACACACACACACACACACACGCACACACACACAGGCCTATTTGCTTGCTCATTCTTTTCCTCATAAGTTGTTCCATTCAGGGATTGATAAACATGGTTTCAGGTACGAGTATTGATGGTTGCTTTAAATCTGCCCTGTCAGGCTTCACACTGGCTATAGTGTACTGCTGGCTCAATCCATCAGCACCACTAGCCCAGTTTACAGTTCTATTAAAGTGTTACTGTGTCTTTGTCTGTCTGTAAATCAGGTGTCCAGGAGCCCCAGCTCATGAGAAACATAAAACTAGTAAAGCAGCAACTAAAATGGAAGGACTTTCATAAATAAAGTAAATGAAGAAGGCAAGATGGCTGTAAAACCTGAGAGCGGCTCACCATGGGAAATCCCTGCCTGTTCGCTGGCTAGGGGTTATTTTCGTTTCTGCCCTCGCCACCACACAACAGTCCCCTTCAAATGTACTGTATGACTGAGAGTCATGGATACGCAGTTTTGCAGTTGCCCTGACTACCTATCTGAACTGCATGCGTCTCGTCGGAAAAAGTACACCATGAAACAGCAACTGGCACAAAACTAAAAGTTTGGAGAATAATTACGTTGATAAATACATTTTCTTGAAATAATTGTGAAGGAAGTGGGCTGTGTTTAAATGAGAGGACAGGGAAACGCGCACTCGCATCCAAAGACACACATTCGCATCTGCACATTCTTTCATGTCAGTCTTCCGTGCCGTTAGCCATGACCACTGTGCGCATTAGCATTAGCATACATCTCCGCCGAATAAGAAGAATACCCAACATTTCATGTTTCGCTTATTGAGACGGCTTATCAGCGGCCGTTCTCGACCCAGCATAAATCCAGAGGATTAAAGGACTTTAAAAAAATGAAGTTTTTGAGGGGGAGGTGAGAGGGCTAGCGATTGAAGAAAAAAAAGAAGAAGAAAAGTCCGACAGGATGAAAAGAGGTTGGGGGCCCATAGAAATGCTAAGGAAGTGGCTCTTTCTAGCACTGGCTCGGGGGTAGGAAGTTCCCAGCTCTGCCACTTCATTAATTCATGCTATTTAACAAGCTGGATTGTGGTGTTCTTCTCCAGAACCCCTTCACACTGGAAGCAACAACAGCACCATCAGTAACTGACAACCCCCCGGGCGGCCCAGCCCTGGCCCCTCTGGGCCTCACTGCAAACACTGCCACAGGAAGCACAACCTTGCCTTTCAGGGGTTCAGCCTTTATTAGCCATCGCTGGCCGCTAACCCACCTCCCCACCTCCCCACCTCCCCACCACCATCACTACCCCCAACCATGGCCCACCCCTAGGAGGGAGGAAGGTGGGGGAGGGAGGTGATGGGAGAGGGAGGTGGGGGAGGGAGGGAGGGAGGAGGGGGAAGGAGGGAGAAGGGGGAGGATGGAGACTGGGGAGGGAGGTGATGAGGGAGGGAGGGGGAAGGAGGGAGAAGGGGGAGGATGGAGACTGGGGAGGGAGGTGATGAGGGAGGGAGGTGGGGGAGGGAGGGAGGGAGGGAGGAGGGGGAAGGAGGGAGAAGGGGGAGGATGGAGACTGGGGAGGGAGGTGATGAGGGAGGGAGGTGGGGAAGTCTCTGTTTCCTATTAGAGGTGGTGGGACTTGTCTGCTGAATCAGTATGCTCATCCATAACTTCTAATGACCCGGGGGGTTGGGGTCTGGTGTGGGAGGGTGGAGGGGGGTGGGGTGTGTTCGAGTTTGTGTCTCCATCTGGGTTTGTTGTGTCTGTGTGCAACATTGAGAAAACAATAAAAAAGCACAAACAATTATTGTACCAAAATTGGGAAAATTGGGATTGTAAAATAAAAGTACAATTCCAATCAATGACATTGATTAAACGGTAAAAAAACTGAAGACGTGAACATCCTTATCTCATACAATGTAAACGGTAAAATACTCATGCACGCCAACCTAACAAGACCACTTAGTTGGCTGCAACACAGCAGATCACAGCCCTACACCTCGGAGACTTAGCCACTGGCTTACCCTGGAAAGCAATGTCAGATACGCAGCTAAGCCTGCGGTATCGTACATGTGCTGGAGCACAAACCTGGAGCTCAACACTCACAACTAAGCTGAGCATTAAGTCCGCGACAGTTCCTCCTGGCATTCTCATAGGAATCAAATCATGCAAATAATCATCTGAAGGAATGTTACTCAAAATTCCTTTGAGCTACCCCCTTGTGGGGGTTTGCCATTGCTCTGAGAAAGCCGTCGAAACCAGGAAGTGTTAAAAGAGGCTGATATCTCTCCCAACCCCAGGGAATCTCTCTTCCCATACCTCCACGTGCGAATGTATGACTTCACAATCAGTGCAGTAGGTGAGTGAACCGGAGCGGGGCAGAGAGAGGCACGCTGGGAGGGAACGTTATCTCCACGCCGCTATCTGGACGGGGGAGAGGGGAGAGGGATGCAGGGTGGAAGAGTGTGACTCCAGGGTTCCCACGTCAACCTCGGGCTGAATCTCGGCCCGAGACGAGGAGAGGGCAGAGGGGGCTGTCTGGGGGTGTCTGGGGGCTATTTGGGAGTCTGGGGACATTTTGGGGGGCTGTTTGGGGGGCTGTTTGGGGGGCTGTTTGAGGGGCTGTTTGGGGGGCTGTTTAGGGGCTCTGGGAGTCTGTCCAATCCCTTAATTACAGATATGGTTATGAAGGGTTGTCAGGGGGGACCACCAAAGCAGGGTCACCCTGCTCTCTTGTATCCGACAGCCATTGAGATCCTCTAAAGCCGAGGATGCGAGTCACTGGGGGCTTTCTCATCTCCTCAACAGGCCCCCGGACCTCGGACCTCCCTCTTCACAGACACACACAAACACACGCACACGCTACACACACTCTCTCACCCCATCTCTGGCTCTCCCTTTCTTACACTGTGTAGAGAATGTGTATGTGCTGGGTTTGGGATGTTTAGCTGAGGAGATGTTCACCACACACGATTTTGTAAGACGGCCAAAACGTAAAAGCCCTGGACAAACAAAACTCTGATAAGTCTATCTGTTAAGCAGGCAGACAAATGAACCACACAAATGTGTTTGAGACGGGTCATCGCCAAGCTAGGAAAACATGAGTGGGAGAGGAAACAAAAGTACTGTTTATCCTGAAATGTACACAGAATAAAAATGGAACCCTTGTCCATGAGCGCATACATTCTACCCAGAGTAAACCTCGCTCCCATTACTAGAAGCTAAGTGTGTCGTGACGAACGTCAAAAGAAACACGGGATCGTTTAAACCAACCGATTCTCTCTCTTTCTCTGTCTGATTATTAAACAATTCTCCGGATGGATCCGGTTCCTCCTAACTGAATAAATGAAGGAGCGTTAGGATGAACCAGCTCAAAGCTACCTCATTCTCTCCCTTAGTTTTTCTACGTCGTTGATGATTTTAACATACAAGGATGTATTGGAAAAACGTTCCCCCCCGTTCAACCAAGCGGAAAGGCTTGGAAGCGACCGTGATGCTTGGACGCTGGCACGCCTTTGTCCGCAGCGAGATGAGATGTTGGACAAACGCCGACTTTAACAAAGGAAGACGAGCTACATCATAACTGGACTTGTACATATTTTTATGTTTTTTTTTTTCTCTCTCTCTGCTTATTGACTTACAGGGCAAGAGGTGAGGACATGGTGAGGTCATCTTCCCCTCAGACCGATCCTGGGTTTAGGATCAGTAGTGTTTTAGACAGAGTAATGGTGATGTTATACAGTACCAATCTAGCGACAAAGGAAGTTTCCAATTCAGCCCTGACAACAGCAATTTCAGCTGAAAGGAAGAAGTTCTTCACACAGTTTTTCCAAATGAAAAGCAGTATACCATTACATCTGATTGCAGAAGCTGGCTTCCCTCAGCTGGGACAAGTTAACCATCAAAAAGGGTCAGTGATTTTGAATGCCAGTGGGTTGCCAGGAAGGACAGCAACACTCCATTAACTGTCAAAAAGACGAAGGAAATCCCCCCCTCCCAGAAAACGGCACCCAGCCCCGCCCTGCAGTTAGGACGAAAATCGAATGGAAAAACTGAAAAGAAAAAAGCGAGAATTTCAACTGCTGCTGTGTATACAGATGCGTGTCCCCTACATGACTGGGGTCCTCTTTACCCTCTCTCTCTCTCTTTATCCCCTTTCTCTTAACCCTCTCTCTCTCTTTTTACTATCTCTCTTTACCCCCCCCCCTCTCTCTCTCTCAACCCTCCCTCTTTCTCACCCTCTCTCTCTCCATTTCCACCTTTTTTATTCGGGGCACTATTGTTTCATCTTAGTCATGGTGATAATTTATGGTGGAACAGAATGGGCATGGCTCCCTTTGAAGGCTCCCCCTTCCCCCTCCAACTCCATCCCTCTCCATCTCCACCCCCCTCCGTCTCCATCCCCCTCCGTCTCCATCCCCCTCCATCTCCATCCCCCTTCGTCTTGCCTTGTGACATCCCAGCCTAGTGAGACGTAAGCCAGCCCGTTCCAGGCTGTACAGCGACAGGGGGCCGCGAGGCCCAGGGCTGCCTGCTGTAGCGTCTGGCCTCCAGCCTCGACACACAGCGCTCCGCTCGGCAACACTCCTGTCCCTGCTGCTGGCCTGCTGGTGGTCATGGGAGACCAAGCTACGAAACCCGGGGAGGGGGAGGAGAGAGAGGAGGGGGGGGGAGAGAGAGAGAGAGAGGGAGGGGGAGGAGAGAGAGGAGGGGGGGGGAGAGAGAGAGGAGGGGGGGGGAGAGAGAGAGAGAGAGGGAGGGGGGGGAGGAGAGAGAGGAGGGGGGGGGGAGAGAGAGAGAGAGAGGGAGGGGGAGAGACAGGTGGGGGAGAGAGAGATAGAGAGAGAGGGGGGGGAGGGAGGGAGGGAGGGGGAGAGAGAGAGAGAGAGGGAGGGGGAGGAGAGAGAGGAGGGGGGGGGAGAGAGAGAGAGAGAGAGGGAGGGGGAGAGACAGGTGGGGGAGAGAGAGATAGAGAGAGAGGGGGGGGAGGGAGGGAGGGAGGGAGGGGGAGAGAGAGAGAGAGAGGGAGGGGGAGGAGAGAGAGGAGGGGGGGGGAGAGAGAGAGAGAGAGGGAGGGGGAGAGACAGGTGGGGGAGAGAGAGATAGAGAGAGAGGGGGAGGAGAGAGAGGAGGGGGGGGAGAGAGAGAGAGAGAGGGAGGGGGAGAGACAGGTGGGGGAGAGAGAGATAGAGAGAGAGGGGGAGGAGAGAGAGGAGGGGGGGGGAGAGAGAGAGAGAGAGAGAGGGAGGGGGAGAGACAGGTGGGGGAGAGAGAGATAGAGAGAGAGGGGGGGGAGGGAGGGAGGGGGAGAGAGAGATGGGGGGGAAGGAGGATCATGGAATGTGATAAGAGAGGTGTGTGTTTACGTAAAACGCCCCTGCGACAGCTCACCCTGTCTGAAGGTTGGTTGTGATGGAGTCATCTGAGTGAGGAGATGGAGCCAGGTAGATGGATCCTTCAGCTCGGCTCGCTGGGAAACTTCCCTCCAGTCTGACCTATTTGAGTGGTTCCCTCTCCACTCACTGATTCATTCTGCTTTCGTGTTTTTTTTCCCCTTTAGGAGGGTTTACCCTCGGGTCAGCACCAGCTTCTTAATCACTTTAGCACATGACCGGCTTGCTCAATCCCCACATACCAAGAGGAAAGCACTCCCTGATACAGTAATATATGATAAAGAGCTCACGACCAAAATTGAAAAACCATATCCCCATATGAATGCCAGGGCCCTGATACATCAATGGACAGATTTGGGGGTGGGGGTGGGGGCGGGGTGGGAGGGGTTGGGGGTGCAGAACACTTCTCGGGAAAATCCACACTTCAAAAGAAATGTTCATCTTACATGAGGGGGGTGAGGGAGGGGGGGAGGAGGGTGAGGGAGGGTGGGGAGGGGGGGAGGAGGGGGAGGGGTACCTCCAGTCCGAGACGTCGTTGTGCCATGGTGTTCGATGAGAAGTCTTAAAACCACATGTGTTCAAGAACTCTCTAAGCCCCCCACAAAAAAACCTTCTTTCTCAAACACATCCATTCCCCTCTGAAACGTCTCTAACTTTCACAATTCCAGGATCTGAATCCAGGCTAGGCCTAGCGCTCTGGGGACAGAGGAAGACAGGTCTATCCCTGGAAGCAGTGTTGATTGGTTGTCAAGGGGGTGGACAGCTTCCTGGGGTCAAATGTCAAAGAGGGCTAAGAGAGGTCGGAAGCTGAGTCACAGAGGGGTCAGAGTTCATAACACACAGTTGGGCTCCTTTTTCTTCCTCCAAAAACACAGTTAACCCTTCTGTCGAAACCCGCCTGCAGCAGGAACGCAATCCCTGCTCATCCCGTCATCTAGGCTAATCTCATCTCGCTGTTCAGTGTCTACTCTCCTAATCCTTGTTTTACCAGAATACAGATCTAGCTGATGAATGAAGAGATTATAGGAGAAGAATATAAATGAGGTAAGCCACACTTAACTAACTACAGGTTTGTTATCCTAAAACAAACTAAGGTAACTGTCCTGTCTCAGGGCACGGATGGAGCTCAGTGGTAGCACGTTTCAATAAAGAGGTCGGAAGTTCAAAACCTCCACTAACCCCCCTTCACCCTGATCGTCTGCTAAATGATAACATTATTATAAAAAATATATATTAATGTACTGAGAAAAACATGACATCCTATTATGAGATTGTCCTTATTCAGAAGTAGACATTGGCGTTATGGACACATCAAACTGTTGGCTCGATGATATCCCATCGTTGATGCTTCCTGGAGCCCTGCCCAACGGCATCTCTCGTGTTTATCAGGGAAGACCAGAGCCAACACACACTTCAAACGCTGCTCCTGATAACTGTGACCTCACAGCCTTTAAACCCAGACTCCTACAGTGCAGACGGGGCCCAGACTCCTACAGTGCAGTCGGTGCTCTCTAGATAAGCTACTGAGAAGCCCTGCCAGAACAGCAGCCGGTCCCCTGAGGGCCCCAGAGTCCCTGAGCCCTGAGCGGAGCGGGGAGCGCGTTCGGGATCTTCAACCGGTCTGTAAAACGAGGACGACAAACACGACCTCTGACCCGGGGAGTGAGAGAGAAGAGCGGCGACACCTCCGCAGCCACTTGACAGAGTGGAGGAGGAGAGAGAAAAGGGAGGGGAGTGAGTGGAGTGTGGGTCTATACTGCTTGTGTGTGTGTGTGTGTGTGTGTGCGAGTGTTGTGCTCTTGTGTGGAGTGTGTGTACTGTTTCTGTATGTGTATACTGCCTGTGTATGTGTGTGCATGCTTCTTGCATGTGTGTGAGTGGTGTGTGAGTGTTTGTGTGTGTGTGTGTGTGTGTGTGTGTGAAGGAGGGGTGGCAGAGCAGCACTTGAAGCACCACTGTGAGACGCGAGCCTCCAGCAGCAGCGGCAGTCAGACAGGGACACACAGGGGCTACTGTTCCCATTCAGGCCTTTGTGTCCCAGACCGCCTCTTGTTTTTCCTCAGCAAAGCGTGCTACAATGAAGGCGGCCCGCCCCCCTCCCCTCAGCCCTGGCTGTCAATACTGGACCTATCACACCCTGAATGGACAAATCTGCCTTCCCATGAAAATCAAGGCAATGACCTGCTTCCCTCTGCTCCCCTTCTGAAGTGGGTGACAGCCATAATTTCAACGAAAGCAAGAGCGAGAGAGAAAGGGAGAGAGAGGGAAAGAGAAAGAGAGAGCGAGAGAGAGAGAGAGAGAGAGAGAGAGAGAGAGAGAGAGAGAGAGAGAGAGAGAGAGAAGGTGGAGAGGGGGGCTTGTTTGTCTCAGCGCCTAATATAAAATGCATTAATTCCTTCTCTGTGAGCTCACCGTAAATGATTTGATTGTGGCCGATTCGACATAGTCTTCTCCTGGCTTCCCCAAGAGGAGGAGAAACTAAATGTAAGGGGGAATGTTAAGGAAATCTTCAACCAAACCTTAACTTCAGCCTTATGACCCAATCAAGTGGAAGAGAAGACCGCTTTTGTCCACCTTGGCTCGTCCAGAGCAGTGACGCGGTGACAGAGGAGGAACCAGGCGGAAAAAAGGAAAAGGAAGGCCAGATTTTGCCAAGCTTTTGTCACGCTTTAAGAGCTGGTTTAGTCAACTGCTGTCAGATCAAGACGACCGGGAGAATAACAGCCACGGTTGCCTTATATGTACAAAAAAAAAACACTTTCTCTCACAGCCAAGTCGGGAGAGTCCCAATACATAGAATTACACAGTTACTTTTAAAGGATTTGCATTTAAAAGATAGCATACAGACTTGAATGCCGGTCGTTTCCCCGTGGCCAAAGAAACAGTAGAAAAGGTGGAAAATTCAGTCCACTGAACTTTAAACGACTTTATTAAAGTGTCACTAATCAGAAGGGAGAGACACAGGGTTTTAGTGTTTGGGCAAACTTACAGAAAAACGTTCAAAAAGCTTAATGACCTGTTAAGAGCATTACTTTGAAAAGCCTTGTTGACAGTTTAATAACAAGGAGCCTCATTGCTCTCTTTGAGAAAAAATGAAGATTTTGAAAAAAGTCAAGAATTCTGCAAGAATCTTAAACTTAAATTTGAAACTTTCTCAAGAACTAAAACTGTTAAAATACTTTTCCATAGTTCCACAAACAGCTTATAATAACGGAACTATGTAAAAGATAAAGACTGTACTGATAATCCGCCTAACCCGTAGACATAATTAAGAAATGTAAAAACGTGTAACTTTTCCAAATGGTCTAGACTTTACAGGGACATCCCACACAGAGGGACAGGACAACACAGGACGATGCTCTGACATCATTCAGCTCCTGATTGTCAGTGACAAATAACATGCTGGCATTTCCTCGCCACAAAATCTCTGTATCTGAAAGCAGAAAATTGCAGCCATTACAGCGTTTAATAGTATAACAACCCGAACAATAATCCTCGTCTGACAATGGTGAGGTCTGAAAAGACTGCTGGAAGTCCTGTGTGGTGTCTGCCAATGTGACCAGCGTTTAATCTCCTCTCAATGGAGACGTAGAGAGAGAACACCTCCAGTCTGGTCTCTGTCCCTAAACCCCACACTCATTCATCCACTCATCTCTCCGTCCCTCCGTGCATCCATCTGAAGCAAATCCCACAGATGGAGGGCTTCTATTCAACGAAGATGGAGGTCTTGTGATCAGAAAGAATGAAGCTAGTAAGTAGATAGAGATAGAGAGGGAGGGGGGGGGAGAGAGAGAGAGAGAGAGAGAGAGAGAGAGAGAGAGAGAGAGAGAGAGAGAGAGAGAAAGAAAGAAAGAAAGAGAGAGAGAAATAGCTGTAGTGAGAAAAAGACATTTGAGATAAAGTGGGATAAAGAGAAAAAGAAAGAGAGAAAGGGAGGGGGGAGGGGGGAGCGGGGAGCGGGGAGGGGGGAGGGGGGAGGAGGGGGGAGGGGGGGTGAATTCCCATCAGTGTGAGGGATTAAAACATGTGGGATATTACACGTCGGTCCTACTCATATACCCCCTAAATGAATCACCATGGGACTCGGAGCTGATTTCAGAGCGAAAAATAATGAAAGTGGAACTTGAATTGATGTATGCAGAGTAAGGAAAAAACAACAGAGTAAACAAGCTGGAATAATGAAGGGAAAGAGGGTTTGGGTCCTAATGATATGAATGGGATCTGAGGTGACTCCTATGCTTAATGAGGGGGGAAAAGGCTTGTTTGAACAAGGGTGCTTATTACACATTGGGGTATTTATTAGCATAATCTTAGCATAACTCAGTCATCGCTGGCCTCATAAAAATATCAGTAGAGAAGTAGAACTCACTCAACACTGATGTAGGCAGACCTGCCTTAAATTCAAATGACCACCAAGTCATGACAAAACTTGTCTACTTCAATATCATGTTTCATGATTCATGAATGTAATGTTTACCTAGCGACATCCCACAAAGGCAAATCATTCTCCATCTTGACTCAGCACACATGAGTCAGAGAGGAGGATATACAGGAGGTGAATGCTGTATCCAACCAATCGAAGTCAGCACCTCACCTCCACCCTCAGCACCAAGCGTCAGTTGAGCCG